>NC_053022.1:319586139-319808085 GCF_003073215.2 Triticum urartu | reverse complement strand
TTTGATGGGACAAAACCGAACCGTGAAGCGACCGCGGAAGAGTTGAAGATGTTGCAATACAATGCTCAGGCTTGTGATATCCTCTTCAACGGATTGTGCCCCGAAGAATTCAACAAAATCAGCCGTCTTGAGAATGCAAAGGAAATTTGGGATACTTTGATTGATATGCACGAAGGTACTGACTCCGTCAAGGAATCCAAGTTGGATGTGCTTCAAAGTCAGATTGACAAGTTCAAAATGAAGGATGGTGAAGGTGTCGCTGAAATGTACTATAGGCTTGCTCTTATCACAAATGAGATCGCCGGATTAGGAAGTGAAGAGATGACCGAAAAATTTATCATCAAGAAGATCCTAAGAGCTTTGGACGGAAAATATGATACCGTATGCACATTGATCCAAATGATGCCCAATTACAAAGATCTCAAGCCAACGGAAGTCATTGGAAGAATTGTTGTTCATGAGATGTCACTCAAGGATAAGGAGGAGCTCCATAACAAGTCAAGTGGTGCTTACAAAGCCTCATGTGAATCTCCCACATCATCAAGTGAGAAACAAACCTTCAATGAAGAATTGAGCCTAATGGTGAAGAACTTCAACAAGTTCTACAAGAGTAGAAGCAAAGAGAGAAGTTCCAAGTCAAGGTCCTACAATGACAAAAGATCTTCTAGTCGAGAGCGAAATTGCTACAATTGTGGAAGACCCGGACACTATTCCAATGAGTGTACGGCACCCTACAAGAGAAGAGAAGATTATCCAAAAATAAGAAGTAGAAGAGAAGAATCACCATCAAGAGAGAGAAGGAGTAGAGATGATCGTTATGAACGAAGAACATCCCGGAAAAGCAAGGATTCATAAAGGAAGGACAAGTCATCAGGGAGCTACACAAAACAAAGACACCAAGCTCATGTTGGTGAATGGGTATCCGGCTCTGACTCTGACAATCACTTCGAGAGAAGCTATCAGTCCGACTCCGAATATACTCAAGATGAAGGTGTTGCCGGTCTAGCACTTGTGGCAACCAACTCCTACGACATATTTGATTCACCAAATGAAGGACTTGGAAGATGCTTCATGGATAAAGGCCCAAAGGTATCACACCCCGAGTATGTTGATTTCAATAGTGATGAAGATGACTTGTTAGGTGATGATGATTTACTTGTTGAAAACTCTAGTGATGAATACTATGATGAAACATCAATTAATCATGCTAATCAAGATAAAACGAATGACAATGATAAGGAGAAGATTGAGTTTCTAACTAAAGAACTAAACACTCTTAAGTTAGCTCATGAAACTATCTTAGGAGATCATCGAGAACTTTTAAGGACTCATGAGAAATTACGTTTTGAAAAGCTCAACCTTGAGCAAGAGCATGAGTTCTTAAAAGCAATCAATGATGATCTTCGCAAGAAAAGCTCTTCTTACATTGCCAAGCGTTTACTCTTATCCACTTACATGCCTCAAGTCAAGTCTAGTAACAAGAACAAGAAAGATTCTTCCTCTAGTAGTAACAATAATCATGCTAAATCCAATGTTATTGCTTCTAGTAGTTCTATTGATTCCACTAATGATTCTCTTAGCCAAGTTACACTTGAGCAAGAAAATAGCTTATTGAAGGGAATTATAGAGAAATGTGTTTACAAGAGCGTTGCCGGGAGTAAGCAATTCGAGGAAATTATACGTAAGCAAGGAAGGCACCGGAAGAACCAAGGTGTTGGTTTTGAACGAAAGTTAAATGCCAATGGAGTTGAGTGGGAAGAAGATCAATACCCCAAGACGAAGTTTGTTCCTCAACAAAATAAGTATGATCCTACTTCCTTCAAAGGGACCCAAGCTCAAGATGATCTTCCACCACAAGACCACGAGCAAAAAGGCAAGGATAAGCTTCAAGAGGAGATTAATGCATTTGAAGAAACTCCTAAGGCCTTGGTCAAGTGGATTCCCAAGACTACATCAAGTTCTACTTCATCAAGTATAACTACAACTCAAAGGATTCCCATCAAGATGGTGTGGATCCAGAAGAAGAATAACTAAAGAGTTCTTGAGGGTGACTCCACCAACTGTCGGAGTAATGGGCCACATGTAGGCCAACCCGAGTCCCATAACCTTTCAAGACATCGGGGCAGGCTACGCCCCTCAAGACCCCAGGGCGAAGAGCCGTCTCCTGAGAAGTCGACGGCAGGGCAGCCGACTGCCCGCTCACGGCCGAGTTCCAGGGACGACTTCCAGAGAAGCCGGCTTTGGGGAGTCGGTCGGCGACTCCAGCAAACCCATGACCTCATCAAAGAGGACAGGGCAGAGGCGTGGCTACAGTGAAGCCCACTCCTGCCCCTTACCAAGGGCAGGCATGGCCACAGCACGCCGTACACGGGAAGATCTCCGTGCGGCGTGGCACTGTTGCCCAGCCGGCCCTGACATCAGCACCACAGTACCAAGTCCTGCTCCCACGACGGCTTGTCTGTACGGCCTGGAGGCAGCAGGGCCCACCAGTCAGCGATACCTCAGGAGACGGCGGGAGAACCGCCAGTCGGACCCGTCGGGAGTCGGCCCGGGGGAGTTGGCCGAGCCCTCCCCCGGGGCCCACGCGCCATTAATCTAGATGAGATGGGGAGTGGCCACAGTGATCGCCCGCCAGGCGGCGGGGCTGTTGCAACGACCCCATGACCAAGCCTGCGTCATCAGAAGCACGGCTATAGTAATCAGCGGCCGGCAAGACCCGCCCGTGGTGGACGCGGCCTGCCGGCTCCATACCAGACCAGTCGGCGGGGCCCACCAGTCAGCGGGACCCAGCTGTCGGCGGAGAAGTGGGAGGTCAGAGGCACTGACGGCTGGGCCCGCGCCCAGTCGAGTTACCATTGTACCCCTGGGGGGTAGGCCTATATAAACCCCCCAGGGCACCCATGCAAGGGGTGGGATCCCAGTAGTTCTAGACCATACCAGACAGAAGGAGAGAGCTAGCCTTGCCCTCTTCTACCACCAGAAACAGCTCGAGGAGCAACCATGTAAACACTTGGCCATAGTGATCATGCGGAGACCCCGCAGAGTAGCAGTAGGGGTATTATCTCCCCGGAGAGCCCCGAAGCTGGGTAAGATTCGCCGGCGTGCATGTCTTCTCCTCATCCCGTTTCCAGGCACCGGCGATGTTCTACTCGCCCCCACCATGATAAGCCATCCGTTGGCATATGTCGCACCAAACCCCTGACACCAACATACTTCACTCTTATCATTTTGGCAAGAACAAGTGCAATCAACTTCCACATCTTGCGCTAGTTCAAGGAGTCACAAACCCTCTTGTTGGTAAGACAAGGGACAAGGTAACCCAATGCTTTCATAGACATCATCTTGTGTGTGCATCACTCTATGTCTATGGATATCCTTGTTTGTTCCTTGTGGGACTAACCCGTGTAGGTATTGGAAGTGCAACTCACTCCAAAGGATTTCTCCAAATGATCTACATCAACATTGAGCATCCACATATTCAACACCTACATGAAGTCATCATCGACAAAACCCAAGGTTAGTTCATCCCTCTTAGGGGGGATCGCACATCTAGGGGGAGCTTTACTCTAAGAATTGAGCTAAAGCAACTCTAATGGTGTGAACATACCAACGCTTTATGTAAAAGTGGTAACCCCACTTGTGCTTAAACGATGAGTATGACCTATGATGAAATGTTCTCATTTGACTCCTAAGTCAATATACTCATATATAGATGACCTAGTCACGCCAATTGCTTGATAGATGCTAGAATTGGTTGTGCATGCTTTGCCACATATTTCATTTGCCATTTTATTGTGTGAGCATGTTGGTTGCATAATTTACTCATTCGAGGACATGCACTTGTTGTTTTGATTGTTTGGTTCCTTTTTATTTTGCCAAGTGGATGGACAAGAATGCCTAAGAACATTCTCTAGCTATATATGCTTTTGTTGTCTCAAACTCTATTCATGCTACATCACAAAGTTTGATCAAGTCAGATTCGAACCACTCTGTGTGAGGAGCACTCGGAGTTCCCGATTCGTCATAGACTTAAACTTCCAAAACTTCTTTGTGCATTTCAGTCTGACCGATTCATCCATTTCTGTCATACCGAGATCACTAAGTCGATCTAGGTTTTCAATCTCGGTGCAACCGATTTGAACTTTTCGGTCACACTGAGTTGCAGTAACTGCTTGCAGTTATGCATCTCGGTGCCACCGAGTTGTTCCACTCAGTCACACCGACAGGGTTAGGCTAAATATATCCCCGGGCCAAAATTTGGAAAATTCTCCGAACCCCATCGCCCGCGCTCAGCCTGCTCTGCCTCCCTGGGTCTCCGAATCGTCCTCCTCATCGCCAGCTGCCTCCCGCCGCTGGTCTCCGCCGCCGTCAATGGAAATCGTCTCCGCCGTTGCCGCCGTAGCAGGTCCATCGCCGCACTTAGGGTATGGACTTGATCCTTGTGTTAATCTCACTCCGATTCGTAGCACATTGTTTTGCCATGTATCTTGCCACGATTGAGATCACTCTATCTAGCGAAATCACTCCGTAGTTTAGTTGTGGATTGAAAATTTAGGGTTAGATTTCCGCCGAAATCATCTCGGACCAACCGAGTTGTTGAAATCGGTTCCACCGATTTGGCTAAGGCCATTACACATCTGATTCTCGGTCTGACTGAGAATTGCAAATCGGTGTGACCGAGTTCAATTCTTTGTGAAACCCTAGCAGTCTCGGTGCCACCGAACTGTGACTCGGTCTGACCGAGTTCACTAGTTTAGGTTCCAAAAGCTGCTTCGGTATCACCGAGTTTTCAAATCGATAGATCCGAACTGCTTTCTGTGGAAAACTAAAACTAAGTTTTTAACTCATTTTTTTTGCAAAAACCTTTGTACTTTGTGATGCTCATCCAATCTATCTCATCTATATCTATTCACAGGGTCTGCTGTCAGTGTTTGCATCATGTCAGATCAGAGTGACAGTCAGAACAAGTCTGAGGAGCAATTTCACATGAGTGAGGGCACAAGTCCCTCAAGCAGCTATGATGATGGAAGCAGGAGTACACCCAGCAACTTGCCTAAGGCAGCCACCAGGACCAGAAAGAAGAGAACCTCAGATTCTGAGGATGAGGACTATGTGGCTGTTGAGGAAGAGGCCACCTCAAAGAGGAAAGTTCTGAAAAAGGAATATGGCACAGCTGCTGCAACTAAGCCAGGAATGAAGACAAAGGTTCCTGCCAAGAGAGTTCCTATGTCAAAGGCCAGAACATCCACTCAAGAAACTTTGGGATCTGCACCCAAAGAACAGGTTGTGGCAGAGAAGAAAAGGAAAGGAAGGGTCAAGAAGACCACTGCCAAAGTGCTTGGCAGATCATCAATTTTGACAGATGATGATGAAGAGGAAGAGGTTGCTGCACCAGCACCTAAAGCTCAAAAGCTTATGGGAGATGCTATAAGATCAGGGGCTGCTCCTTCTAAGCCGAAAGAAGCTCCCAAGGCAGCTGCTCCAAAACCCAAAACTGCACCCAAGAGGAGTACAAGGAATATTCCAGCTGCAGAGAAGAACAAGGCCCCAGTGCCTGAAGCTGCTATAGAAGAAGAAGATGATGAGTCACATGTCTTGAGGAAGTTGAAGCCCAAAATTCCAGATCACAATGATGCTCATCTAGTAGCTGAGGACATGAATCTCAGGAAGGATGCATGACTCAGACAGTGGAGATTGACTGATCCCTATGCAGTCAGGAGAAGAACTGTTGTGGACTACAGGTTCCATACAAAGGAACAGCAGGACTTCTATGAGACCGTGTTGCTTGGCAAGAAGCCTATAGTCTGTGATATGAGATGGGTGGACTGGGAGTACATCAGGGAAAATGAAGAACACTATCCTGGAGTCTATGATAGTTTCAAGTCTTGTGGAGTAGAAGACTTTGTTGGGCAGAAGCTCACAAAGTGGAATGATGAGCTTATTATGCAGTTCTACTCCACATCTCATTTCTACCCAGATGGAAGGATTGTCTGGATGTCTGAAGGTACTAGGTACCAACCAACAGTTGAAGAATGGGCAAAATTGACCAATGCTCCTAAGGAGAATGAAGATGACTTGGATGTCTATGCCAAGAAGAATAATGATCACAACACCATGGCACATATGTACAGAGAGATCCCAGATGCTGCTCTTGAGACACACAAATTTGGATCAGTACATTACCTTCTGTCAGGTTTGCCAACAATCAACTGGATCCTCAGGCACACTCTATTGCCAAAGTCTGGTGATCACAAGATGATCAGAGGCCATGCAATTAACCTGCTTCACATATTTGATGTGCCTCAAAAGTTCAAAGTCATGAGCCTAATTGTGGAAACTATAAAGAGAACAACTGCAGATCACAAGGGAAGTTGTGGGTATGCCCCACAGATCCAGGAGCTAATCAACTCCAAGATGGGCACCGACACATATCTCTTGGACAAGGAACATATGCCCATCTACCCAGACTTTGAGGACAACAATGTGGTGATGGATGAGAATGAACCATCTTCTGTGCAAGCACAAGCAAAGAGGGAGAAGGCAAGGACTGAAAAGGCTGCAAAGATGCCAACCATTGATGAGGCATCTAAGTATCTTCTCAAGAGCAAGCAAGATCAGCTTGGCTACTTGATTGCCTCCACCCTGAGGATTGAGAAGGGATTGGCCACCCTGACTCAAAACCAGGAGAGCTTGGAGAGGATCATGGAGCATAAGTTCTATGATTTAGATGTGAAGGTCACTGAGATACAGTCAGTTGTTGAGCAACTTCAGGATGAAGTGCAGGAGAAGAAGGGCAAGTCTACCACTGATGCTTTTGCTAGAGTGCCTAGAGGACACAGATCTGCTGCAGTGCCAGTTATAGACACCAGAGCAACTTCATCTGCACCAGCTACAGCTTCAGTGCCACCAGCTCCAGCACCCACTCCACCAGCTCCATCTACATCAACTGATGCCCTCGTCCTTGGAGTTTTATCTACACCACCACCTGAAGACCAAGCCTGAGAGTCGATCTAGCACTATGCATTTTTATGAACTTTTTGGTAACTTGTTGCCAAAGGGGGAGAAAAATGTATAGATCATAGGCTTCGAGAGAGAGTGTTGCTCTTTGTTCTCTCTTGTTGTTTGGTGGTTGAACTTTGTTATTTGCTTGTTTGGGATACTTTATGCTTTTGTGTGATACTGGGATGATCATGTGTTTGATCATATGCTACCTTAATGCTTGTTGGATGACATTATCCTTTTATATCCCCATATGATCATTCACTTTGCTTGGTGATGAGGGCATGTATTTAATTATTATCATTTTGAGCGCTCCACCAAGATGTATGTGACATGGAAGAGTAACCCATGATCCTAACTCATTGTGCATTTGCAGTCCAAAGCAAATCTTAAACTATGCACAACTTTATGGGGAGCTCTTGCTTTTCACATACTTCTCAAAGCGACAATGTTTTTCATTCTTATTATCATTTGTCGAAGTTTTCATCTATATGTTGTCATCAATTACCAAAAAGGGGGAGATTGAAAGTGCAACTATCCCTAGGTGGTTTTGGTAATTCCTAACAACATATAGCTCATTGAGCTAATGCTATTTCAAGATTAATATTTCAGGAAAGCTCAATGATTGGCATGGCATGGATGAGAAAAGTGGACCCCTCAAAATGCTAAGGACAAAAGGATTGGCTCAAGCTCAAAGCTCAAGACTCTACATTTTCTATTTTAGTGATCCAAGATCACATTGAGTCTATAGGAAAAGCCAATACTATCAAGGAGGGATGAGGTGTTGCTCAATGAGGCTCTTACTCAAAATTCTTAGTGATATGCTCCAAAGCCCTCAACTACTTTCTCACATCCACATATGACCTAAACCAAAAGTCAGACTCGGGCCCACCGATTCTTTCTATCCGGCGCCACCGAGTTCAGTTGTCATAGCCACTGCCGCAAACCCTAGGCAAATCGGTCTCACCAATAGGGATCTCGTTCTCACCGAGATGGGATTGTAATCTCTCTGTTTCCCTTCGTAACATTTCGGTCCCACCGAGATGAGCAATCGGTCCCACCGAGATTGCAATGTAAACTCTATGTTTCCCTTTCATAACATTTCGATCTCACCGAAATGAGCGAATCGGTCCCACCGAGTTTGCCTGACCAACTCTCTAGTTATCTTATTACCAAAATCGGTCTCACGGAGATTATGTTATGCCCTAACCCTAATCATATCGGTCCTACCGAGTTGCATGTCGGTCCCACCGAAAATCCTAATGGTCACTAGATTTGCTGAATCGGTCCGACTGAGTTTATCAATTTGGTCCCACAGAGATTGGCAAGTTGTGTGTAACGGTTAGATTTTGTGTGGAGGCTACATATACCCCTCCACCTCCTCTTCATTTGTGGAGAGAGCCATCAGAACGAACCTACACTTCCAACTTAGTTTTTCTGAGAGAGAACCACCTACACTTGTGTTGAGGCCAAGATATTCCATTTCTACCATATGAATCTTGATCTCTATCCTTCCCCAAGTTGCTTTCCACTCAAATCTTCTTTCCACCAAATCCATATCCTGTGAGAGAGAGTTGAGTGTTGGGGAGACTATCATTTGAAGCACAAGAGCAAGGAGTTCATCATCAACACACCATTTGTTACTTCTTGGAGAGTGGTGTGTCCTAGATTGGCTAGGTGTCACTTGGGAGCCTCCGACAAGATTGTGGAGTTGAACCAAGGAGTTTGTAAGGGCAAGGAGATCGCCTACTTCGGAAGATGTACCGCTAGTGAGGCAAGTCCTTCGTGGGCGACGGCCATGGTGGGATAGACAAGGTTGCTTCTTCATGGACCCTTCATGGGTGGATCCCTCCGTGGACTCGCGCAGCCGTTACCCTTCGTGGGTTAAAGTCTCCATCAACGTGGATGTACGATAGCACCACCTATCGGAACCACGACAAAAACATCCATGTCTCCTATTGCGTTTGAATCCTCCAAACCCTTTCCTTTACATTCTTGCAAGTTGCATGCTTTACTTTCCGCTGCTAATATACTCTTTGCATGCTTTCTTGAATTGTGTTAAGATTGCTTGACTTATCCAAAGTTTTTAAAATCTGCCAAGAACTAGAATTGTGAAAGGATAAGCTTTATTTGGTCAAGTAGTCTAATCACCCCCCCTCTAGCCATACTTTCGATCCTACAGGTTTATATCATATTGCATGAGTTTATCCCTCTACATCATGTCATCTTACTTAAAGCGTTACTCTGTTCTTTTGAACTTAATACTCTAGATGCATGCTGGATAGCGATCGATGTGTGGAGTAATAGTAGTAGATGCAGGCAGGAGTCGGTCTACTTGTTGCGGACGTGATGCCTATATGCATGATCATACCTAGATATTCTCATAACTATGCTCAATTCTATCAATTGCTCAACAGTAATTTGTTTACCCACCGTAATACTTATGCTCTCGAGAGAAGCCACTAGTGAAACCTATGGCCCCCGGGTCTATTTTCCATCATATTAATCTCCCGTCAACAAGCTATTTCTTTTGCCGTTTATTTTTCTTTCTTTACTTTGCATCTTTATCATCAAAATACCAAAAATATTATCTTATCATATCTATCAGATCTCACTTTCGTAAGTGACCGTGAAGGGATTGACAACCCCTTTATTGCGTTGGTTGCGAGGATTTTATTTGTTTGTGTAGGTGCGAGGGACTCGTGCGTGGCCTCCTACTGGATTGATACCTTGGTTCTCAAAAACTGAGGGAAATACTTATGCTACTTTGCTGCATCACCCTTTCCTCTTCAAGGGAAAACCAACGCAGTGCTCAAGAGGTAGCAGAGATCGGTTCCACCGACTGACATGATACTAGTTTTTCATAAAGGTGGCTGGCGGGTGTCTATTTCTCCTACTTTAGTTGAATCGAATTTGACTACGGCCGGTCCATGAGGGAGTCCTAGATTAGGGGGGTCTCCGGACAGCCGGACTATATCCTTTGGCCGGACTGTTGGACTATGAAGATACAAGATTGAAGACTTCGTCCCGTGTCCGGATGAGACTTTCCTTGGCGTGGAAGGCAAGCTTAGCAAATACGGATATGCAGATCTCCTCCCTTGTAACCGACTCTGTGTAACCCTAGCCCCCTCTGGTGTCTATGTAAACCGGAGGGTTTTGTCCATAGGACAACATACAATCATACCATAGGCTAGCTTCTAGGGTTTAGCCTCTACAATCTTGTGGTAGATCAACTCTTGTAATACTCATATCATCAAGAACAATCAAGTAGGACGTAGGGTATTACCTCCATCAAGAGGGCCCGAACCTGGGTAAACATCGTGTCCCCTACCTCCTGTTACCATCCGCCTTACACGCACAGTTCGGGACCCCCTACCCGAGATCCGCCGGTTTTGACACCGACATTGGTGCTTTCATTGAGAGTTACACTGTGCCGTCACCATAAGGCTTGATGGCTCCTTCGATCATCGGTAACGATGCGGTCCAGGGTGAGGTTTTCCTCCCCGGACAGATCTTCGTATTCGGCGGCTTCGCACTGCGGGCCAATTCGCTTGGCCATCTGGAGCAGATCGAGAGCTACGCCCCTGGCCATCAGGTCAGGATCGGAAACTTAAACTACACTGCCGACATCCGTGGAGACTTGATCTTTGATGGATTCGAGCCCGCGTCAGGTGCGCCGCACAGTCACGACGAGCAAGACGTAACTCTGCCGCCAGACAATGTACGGGAGATCGCATCTGCAACTGCTCCGGCCGTCAATCCGGAGCAAATCGCGCCACCCGAAAGCGGAGGGATAGACCCGGCCATGGAGGCCGCACCTTCAGTGGCGATAGAGCCGGGTACTGACTTCACCCCTTACGAGAGCCGTGTCGCCAAACCACTAGATTCATCTCTGGCCATGGACTCCGAGCCGCTTACATCCGTGCCCATCGAATTCGACTGGGCGCCGACCATGGAGTTCTCTTCCGTGGATATCTTTCAGCACCCGCCTTTCGGCGATGTGCTAAATTCATTAAGGTCTCTCTCCTTGTCAGGAGAACCTTGGCCAAACTATGTCCGGCTAGAATGGGATGCAGACGGCAAAGAAATTCGCTGCCCACCCACCACCCACTTAGTAGCCACTGTCAACGATTTAACCGACATGCTCGACTTCGACTCCGAAGACATCGACTGTATGGACGACGATGCAGGAGATGAACAGGAACCACCGCCCACAGGGTGCTGGACCGCCACCTCATCATGGTGGATACCCCCAAAGAAGGCATTGATGACGAGACATCGGAGGATGACCCCTCCAAAAAACAACCAAAGCGCCGACGTCAGTGGTGCCGCTCTAAGTCCCGCCACAGCAAAAGTAGTGATACCGGCACAGGAGACAATAACACTCCGGATAATGCTGAAGACAACCACAATCCCCTCCAGCACAATGTAGAGCCGGAGGATGAACATGCTAGCCCTCCAGAGTAGGCAGAAGATGGAGAACCGGAGGAGGACAATTACATGCTTCTCTCCGAAGACGAGGCAGGCCTCGGCGACGAAGAATCTACTGTGCCTGAGGATCCCGTCGAGCAGGAGCGCTTTAAGCGCGGGCTTATGGCCACAACAAATAGCCTGAAGAAAAAGCAACAATAGCCTCAAGCTGATCAAGACTTGCTAGCAGACAGATGGACCGAAGTCCCTGCGGCCGAGGAATTCGAACTCGAGCGCCCCTACAAGAGTTACCCAGAACGCAAGTTGCTACCTCACCTCGAGAAGGAAGCATTAAAACCTCCATCACCAGTATATGATGCGGTTGACCGGCCACGGCGCGGCCGAGCCGGAGAGGCGTTTTAGCCCGAAGTTCAGCCTACACCCCGCTGCCACTCAAACAAAAATACCAAGGCCTGGGGCAACACACAGGACCTGCCAGATGTATTGGACAGTAAGGCAAAACTCACAAGGTCAATATACGGGTCATGGGCGCGTGCACCAACACGGGACGATGATCGTCGCGCCGGATACACCAAAGGTAAATCCGACCGGGCCGAATACAGCAGACAAGACTCATATGAACTGCATTGTGATATAGCCCGACACAGAGGCGCCGCACACCCCCTATGCTTCACTGATGAAGTTATGGATCACGAATTCTCGGAGGGTTTTAAACCCGTAAATATTGAATCATATGATGGTACAACAGATCCCGTTGTATGGATTGAGGATTTTCTCCTTCACATCCACATGGCTCGCGGTGATGATCTACATGCGATCAAGTACCTCCCACTAAAACTCAAAGGACCAGCTCGGCATTGGCTGAATAGCTTGCCAGCAAACTCCGTCGGTAGTTGGGAGGACTTGGAAGACGCATTCCTTGACAACTTCCAGGGCACTTACGTGCGACCACCGGATGCTGATGACTTGAGCCATATAACTCATCAGCAAGGGGAATCGGCCAGACAATTCTAGACGCGGTTCCTGACTAAGAAAAACCAAATTGTCGACTGTCCGGATGCGGAGGCCTTAGCGACATTCAAGCATAACATCCACGACGAGTGGCTCGCCTGACACCTCGGCCAGGAGAAGCCGAAGTCTATGGCAGCCCTCACGACACTCATGACCCGATTTTGCGTGGGGGAGGATAGCTGGCTGGCTCGCAGCAACAACACATCTAGGAATCCGGGCACTCCGGATAACAAAGATGCCAACGGCAAACCATGACGCAACAAACACAAGCGCCGCAAATATGGTGATAAAACCAATAATACGACAGTTAATGCCGGGTTCAGGGTCTCAAAGTCCGGTAAGCGGAAGGAGCCGCCCAAAAATACAAATCTAGGTCCATCCAGTCTGGACCGTATACTCGCTCGTCAATGCCAAATTCATGGCACCCCAGAAACGCTAGCCACCCATACCAATAGAGAATGCTGGGTCTTCAAACAAGCCGGCAAGGCAGGCGCCAAACATGAAGAGGGGTCTCAAAGAGACGATAGCGACGAAGAACCCAGATTGCCGAACACAGGCGGGCAAAAGAACCCCCCCATACTCAATCGGTGAATATGGTAAATACCACCCAAACGGCCCACTTGGACCAGATATACACCCTTAAGCATGGCGGCTCAATGGAACTCACCGTCCCACAATATAAGCTATGGCCGGTCACCTTCAACCGCACTGATCGTCCGGTTAACGCCAACCGGGGCAATCCAACCGCACTAATCCTCGACCCAATAATAGACGGGTTCCACCTCACTCGAGTCCTTATGGACGGAGGTAGCAGTTTAAATCTGCTTTACCAGGATACAGTGTGCAAGATGGGCATCGATCAGTCAGCGATCATGCCCACTAAGGCCACTTTTAGAGGCATTATACCAGGTATGGAGGTCAGCTGTACAGGCTCCATTTCCCTCGAGGTAATATTCAGACCACCAGAAAATTACCGTACAGAAGAGTTAATCTTCAAAATCGCCCCTCTCCGCAGTGACTATCAAGCACTGCTCGGGCGAACCGCGTTCGCTCGATTCAACACGGTGCCACATTATGCCTACCGCAAGCTCAAAATGCCAGGTCCACGCTGCGTCATCACGGTTCATGGCAAGGCCGAATTTTCCTTCGGCACCAACAAATACATCACTGCCTTAGCAATAGGGATACCGAGCAGCACCTTGCAGCCGAACCCTGAGTCGACACCTAGGCTCCCGGACACCGTCAAGGGGCTCCAAACTACTTTGCGGAAGGATACTCCGGCTTGTCCAGGGCTCAATTAAACACTCTGGCAAAGGCCACGACAAGCCGGACTCAGTGGCTCAACCGCCCTCCGGCACGCAAACATTTCTTATATTTCCCTCGCAGGTTCACCTTTGCACCGACCAGGACGGACTCCATAGAGGCAGCTCGAACGCGTCTGGGCATCCTTAGACATTCCCCGCAGCGAAAGACCGGCTACAATACAGATCCGCACTCAACCTCTTCCCCCTAGGTCACAACAGGTTCTACTATCGCAACTCCTTTTTTATCACATTCCTTGTACCGATACGCATAGACGTATTATTCAAATACAACATGTGGATTTATATGACATTTTACCGCTAATTATTTCTTATCGAAATCACTTGTCAAACGGCATCCGTACACAGCGATATGCCTTTGACATTCCAGGGGCTTCATTTTCCCCGTAACACGGCAATAAAAGTCTGAACACCTTCGTGGAAGTTCAGCACCCCGAACTTATAGCATTATATGCATCAGCTCCAAATCATGTCTTGGGTCAATAGTTGGGTTTGCCCGGCTCCCATGTTTTGGTACCTTACGTTGCGCTATATCGGCTAAGGTAGCACTGGGAGAACTACTGCGATTGTGTCCCGATTCTTCCGGATGAGCACCTCAGTAGAGAAAGCCAAAAACTGACTGTCATGATACGGCGAGAGCTGGTCAGCTGTTCGAGCGGTCATAAAATCTTTAAGGATTTCTCCCGCATAATGCCTTAACCAATGCAGCGTGCGATGGATCGGCTTTTTTTCTCCGATCAGGCGCTTATAGAGCCCCTAGTACGGTCTTCCGAACATAAGGGGCTGCGCCGACCATACTAAAGCTCCTATGGCTAAGTGAGAGCGATAAAGCCCTATAGTCTGATTGCCTAGTTCGTTGTGCTGAGCACCTCCCTTGGAGGACCCAAAACTGGGATAAAGAGTGCTCAAGTTTATCCCGAACAGCCCCGTACTACTTACATGGGGGCAGAAGCCGACGACTGGCCAACTCTCAGCCTTAATATACAAACGGCCACACAGGAGGGTAAACTTTTATATAACAGGTGACATATCAATGACCTTGTTTAAACATTATGACGGACAGCATGATCCGCATTCAGGGAAATATAATGTCCTTAGTACATAGCTCAGCCGCAAGATAGGATCCTTTCAGGACACTCTTATAATATGATTCGGGCTTGCAGTGCTCCTTCCCCTCCGGCGGTCCTTCAGTCACTAGCTTTTCAGCATCCATCTTCCCCCAGTGCACCTTTGCAAGGGCGAAGGCCATTCACGCTCCTTCTATACAGACTGACTGCTTGATGACACCAAGTCGAGGGCAAGCACTTATAAGCAGCCTTACGAGCCCGAAGTAGCTGCTTGGAATTGGTTCGGCAGGCCATAGCCGGATAACCACATCTTTCATGGCTAGTTCCACCGCCTTATGCAGTTCGATCAGCTGTTTCAGTTGATCAGCAAAAGGCACCGGATAATTCGGTGCCAAATACGGAAACCAAAAAAGCTTATCGGGGGTGTTCCTTCCTTCGGCTGGTAGAAGTGAGCGGCATCTCAAATACTATGCGGTAGCTCGACAAACACACCTGAGAGGTCCGGATTCACAATCAGAAACATAGTTTTCCCTTCAAATATTTTCTTTACATGGGAAAAGCTTTCCCGCCGCGATCTTCCTCGCCTCCTGGATCCCCTGCAGCGTGCTTTGGGTTTCCCCCTGGGCGTCGCTCGTGGATTGGCGCGCCTTGGTGAGTTCGGACTCTTTCTCCAATAAACTCTGCTCCAAGGCCTTGCATTTACTTACAGCCTCTTGCAGCTCCTGCTCAGCTTTAATAACTCTGGCTTCGTGTTTCTCATGAAGAGCCCGCTCTATGGCCGCCTTTTTCTCGGCCTCGGCAACGGCCCTTTTGAGGGCCTCGACTTTGGTCATAAATCCTAGCACACACTATGCGGCTTATTTCATACTGAACATTTATCTCACAATAAATGCACATAATGCTGGTGCATACCTTGTTTATCCCTCAACTGCATTTCCAATTGGCCTATTTCTTCTCTGGCCCGCTCCAGACTTTGATTGAGTCCGGCGATCTCCGCAGTATGAGAGGCAGCAACCGCTACAGGTATCTGCTTGAAATAGGATCAATGTCATTTAGTGAGTCTTCCTGAGATCATGAATTTGATCCCCTGTCCGGTTCTTTCTTTCACCGAACAATGTATCAGGGGCTACTATCTATACTATGACACTCTTTGATAACTCATAAAACATACCTCAAAGCCTTTTATAAGACTGATACAGGCTTCGTTCAGTCCACTCTCGGTCGACTGAATTTTCTCAATCACCGCGCCCATCAGGGCATGGTGTTCATCAACGATGGAGGCATCTCGTAGCGCCACCAACAGAGCATCCGACACCTCTGGATGGACAAAGGTCGCCGGCGGAATAGGCATGCCCTCTCCGGTTGAAGGAGGCTGCCTTCTTGATTCTAGAGCCGTACAGGTCTCTGGAATCGCATCCGGTAGGGAGCCAAACTCAGAATCACCCCTATCGTCAGACCCTATGGGAATCTTTTTCCCCACGTGTCCGGCCCCTGCGGTTCGGCCTCCAGGCGCCGCCTTCACAGTTTTTTCCTTTCCTCCTTGGCCGAGGTCCTTTTGGGACGAGGCCTCGGTGTTTGGCACCTTCTTAGAGGAAGGGTCCTTCGGGGGTGTCCCACTCTCCACATCGTTTGAGCTCAACAGGTCCTCCGATGAGGATTGTTCGGTACAGGACCTCGCCGGACTACAAGAAATATACGACTTAGGTTAAAATACTAAGCCACGATGAGTCCAGACGCTTAAACGTACTCAGATCTTATATACTCATGAGTTCACCAGGGGCTGGGCCCTAGGATCCCACGCCAGGCCGCTGTCGGCGGCGGCAGGAGACTCCTCTTGGCGAGGAATCTTTCCTCTTTTTGGTAGTTCAGCCTCCAAGGATGCGGAGGACGTCCTCTTCCTTCTTCCCTCCGCAGGGGATTCATCTTCCTCCTCCTTTTCGCCCTCTTCGAAGGCGGAATGGGCATCAGAGCCTTCGGGTATTATGCCCGAAGTGCCGCGACGACGATGGTCGCCCCGGGTCTTTTTAGCCTCCTTCTCGGCCGTCTTCTTCGGCACCTCATAAGGCGTCGGGACCAGCATCTTCATCAGAAGTGGGATGGCCGGGTCTTCGGGCAGCGGGGCCAGACAATGGATCTGCTCCGCCTTCTTTGTCCAGCTCTGGGAAAGTTGAATGAACACGTGTTAGGCGCTTCCTTTGGGTCATGTGAATGGAAAAGTTTGATAAACTCACCGAACTTGCAGGGCGGGACAGTTGGTTCCCGCGGTCTACGGCGGAGTCCGGCCATGGTTTGCAGGACTTAAAAAGCACCTTCCAAATATCCTCGTGCGAAGAGCCGAAGAGCCTTCGCAAGGTTTGGTGCCTGGCCAGATCAAACTCCCACAGATTGCCAGTCCGGTGTTGACAAGGCAGTATCCGGCGGACTAACATCACCTGGACTACGTTGACGAGTTCAATGTTCTTGTCTCCCATATCTTTAACGCGCGTCTGGAGCACCGACAGTTCGTCGGACAAGGAACAATCCATTCCTTTCTTGACCCAGGACGTAAGCCGCAGAGGGGCGCCGGATCGAAACTCTGGAGAAGCGGCCCGTCCTTTACCGCTCGGCTCAGTGATGTAAAACCACTATTGTTGCCACTCCTTGACAGAATCATTAAAGGCCATATGACATTGGGCATCTTGCTCACCATAGCGCCCCCCGCACTTGACGTGCTCGCCGCCCACCACCTTGGGCTTCACATTAAAGACCTTCAGCCATAAAACAAACTGTGGCGAAACGCGGAGAAAAGCCTCGCACACAACAATGAATGTCGAGATATTGAGGAAGGAATTAGGGGACAGATCGTGAAGATCAATCCCATAATAGTACATGATACCGTGAACGAATGGGTGGAGGGGAAATCCTAGCCCGCGGACAAAGTGAGGGAGGAATACAACCCTCTCGTGGGGTTCCGGAGTGGGGACGATCTATCCCGCCATCGGGAGACGGTGGCCGATTTTCTTGGCTAGATACCCAGCCTCCCGAAGCTTTTTGATATCCATCTCTCGGACGGTAGAGGCCATCCATTTGCCTCCTGCTCCGGATCCAGACATCTTTGGAAGACCTTTTTGTGGGTAGAGGAGGTGAACGCTCGCGCGTTGGAGCCTGAGCAAAATGGAATGAGTTGGGAAGAAGGTATGGGTGAAGAGGGTGAATTCTTGTCCCTTTGTAAGGGTGGAAGAGGCGATGCGCCTCCCCCTCGCCTGGTAAAACCTCTTATTCCCCAAGCGTCGTGAGTAATGGCACGGTTGGGTTACCCGTGTTCGTATTAATGAGAATCCCGTAATAAGGGGGACACGATCTCCGCTTTGACAAGACGTGTTGACAAAACCAGCCTGCAATATGTGCGGTGCTGGTTGAGAAAAATGGTTCGAATAAAGACCGGGCCACGACATGACGTCGTGCTATCAGAACACGTCAGCAGATTAGACTTGTGGAAATATTATTCTCTCTACGGTAGTATGTGGAACTCGTTTTGCAGAGCCGGACACTATTCTGGTGATTCAAAATCTTCTATTCGGAGGAGGAACCCTCCTTGCAATGCCGAAGACAATACTGCGCGCCGGACTCATCGTCATTGAAGCCTGGTTCAGGGGCTACTGAGGGAGTCCTGGATTAGGGGGTCTCCGGACCGCTGGACTATATCCTTTGGCCGGGCTGTTGGACTATGAAGATACAAGATTGAAGAATTCGTCCCGTGTCCAGATGTGACTTTCCTTAGCATGGAAGGCAAGCTTGGCAATACGGATATGTAGATCTCCTCCCTTGTAACCAACTCTGTGTAACCCTAGCCCCCTCCGGTGTCTATATAAATATAAACCGGAGGGTTTAGTCCATAGGACAAGAGACAATCATACCATAGGCTAGCTTCTAGGGTTTAGCCTCTACGATCTCGTGGTAGATCAACTCTTGTAATACTCATATCATCAAGAACAATCAAGCAGGATGTAGGGTATTACGTCCATCAAGAGGGCCCGAACCTGGGTAAACATCGTGTCCCCTGCCTCCTGTTACCATCCGCCTTAGACGCACAGTTCGGGACCCCCTACCCGAGATCCACTATTTTGACACCGACAGTCCTTGAAGAAGGTTAAAACTACAAACTTGATGATCACCGTTGTGGTTTTTGTCATAGGTAAGAATAGTTCTTGCTAGAAGCCCGTAGCATCCACATAAAACTTGCAACAAGAAAGTAAAGGATGTCTAACTTGTTTTTGCAGGGCATGTTGTGATGTGATATGGTCAATACGTGATGTGATATACGTTGTTGTATGAGATGATCATGTTTTGTAATATCGACAACCGGTAGGAGCCTTAGGGTTGTCTCTTTATTGTATGAAATGCAAGCACCATGTAATTTCTTTACTTTATCACTACGCATTAGCAATAGTTGTAGAAGCAATAGTTGGTGAGACGACCCCGACGCAACGATGGAGATCAAGGTATCGAGTCGGTGACGATGGAGATCATGGCGATGCTTTGGAGATGGAGATCAAAAGCACAAGATTATGATGGACATATCATGTCACATATTTTGATTGCATGTGTTGTTTATTATTTACGCATCTTATTTTGCTTAGAATGGTGGTAGCATTGTAAGATGATCCCTTCACTAAATTTCAAGATAAAAGAGTTCTCCCCGAGTATGCACCATTGGCAAAGTTCATCGTTTCGAAGCACCTCGAGATGATCGGGTGTGATAGACTCTACGTTCACATACAATGGGTGCAAGACAGTTCTGCACATGCAGAATACTTGGGTTAAACTTGATGAGCCGAGCATGTACAAACATGGTCTCGGAACACTAGAGACCGAAAGGTTGAACATGAGTTATATAGTAGATATGATCAATATAGAGATGTTCACCATTGATGACTATCACATCTCACGTGATGATCGGACATGGGTTAGTTGATTTGGATCATGTATCACTTAGATAACTTGAGGGATGTTTTTTGAAGTGGGAATTCATTAGTAATTTGATTAACTGAACTTAATTTATCATGAACTTAGTCCTGATAGTATTTGCAAATTATGTTGTAGATCAATAACTAGTGTTGTAGCTCCCTATTTTGTGAAGGAATGAAAACAATTCTATATAGAATGGGTTGGGAATTATGCGTAGATCCCGTGTAAATGGAAATTTCATTGATAGAATTAGAGACGTTAAAAATAATCAACCAACATCGACTATAACCTCTAGCCTTCCAAGCTAACGATGCGGGTTCGATTCCCGCTACTAATTTTGAACTAAGTTGAAAGATGATGGTAGCAATAATGTGGACTGGGTCCTTGATCTAAGGATTATCCTCATTGCTGCACACAAGAATTATGTCCTTGATGCACCGCTAGGTAACAGACCTATTGCAAGAGCAGATGTAGACGTTATGAATGTTTGGCAAGCTCGATATGATGACTACTTAATAGTTTAGTGCGCCATGCTTTACGACACAGAACCAGGACTTGAAAAAAGTTTAGAACACCACGGAGCATATGAGATGTTCCAAGAGCTGAAATTGGTATTTCAGACTCATTCCCATGTCGAGAGGTATGAGACCTCTGGCAAGTACTTTGCCTACAAGATGGAGGAGAATAGATCAGCCAGTGAGCATGTGCTCAGAATGTCTAGGTACTACAATTGCATGAATCAAGTGGGAGTTAATCTTCCAGCTAAGATAATAATTGGCTGAGTTCTCTAGTCACTATCACCAAGCTACCAGAACTTCGTGATGAACTATAATATGCAAGGGATGACGAAAATGATTCCTGTCGTGGAATTGTCACGGCAGATGTCCTAGCGAAAGGACTTAGTCGTAGGGCCATCGCAACTAGGAAGCTTAAAGGGGTTAATCGGGACAAAGGACACGCGAGGTTTATACTGGTTCGGCCCCTTACGGTGAAGGTAAGGCCTAGTCCAGTTGATGTTGTATTGCTAGGTTTCGATGACCAAGGAGTGAATCCGCTAGCTTGGCTATCAATCTGTTGATTATGTCCCTAAGCCGCCGCCGGGTCATCCCCTTATATACACGGGTTGACGCCTGGCGGCCTACAGAGTCCCGACCGGCTCATAAAACGTGTCTGGCTCGGTGACTTCTTTTATATGCCTTTCTTTACAAGTCTTTCGTTACATATGGTGGTTTACAATATTGGGCCTCAAGCCGCCTTTGGCTTAAGCCTTCTACAATTCTTAATAGACTATCACCTTGAATATTACTGGGCTTCTCTTAACAACCCGCCATTAGGGTTGATCCGGCCCCTCCTGGGCGGGTCATACCTGAAATTTATATTCCCAACATTAGGCCCCAGGTTGATTTGAACCTTGTTCTTGTCAACCTTCAACATTTAGACAAAATCCATCTTCCTTTGTCTGTGAAAGCTTTGTAACCCGCCATGTCGTCATCTTCCGAAAATATGAAAGCCTGCTATGACGTCATCTCCAACAGATCTTTATCCTTAAATGTCTTTCGAGAATCGAGGCATCCATTTAGCTGGATAATCATTATTCGGGTCTTCCTTGATTTTCGCTCCTGCCTGTTCACTTATCCCTTATAAATAGGCACGACCTGGTCTTTCCTCACTCTTCCCTTTCTTCATCTTCTTCCACTCGCAACCCTACTGCCGCTCAAGCTCCGCCGCCGCTGCAGAGCACCTCATCTTCCTCGACCTCGGCCGCTACATCAACCTGAATTGATCCAGAAAACGGCAGCGACCCTCCGCAGAAGATCCGTGGCTGTAAGTGTTCATCTTCCTGCTCCTCAGGTCCGCATTAGGGTTTCTAGGGTTCTGTGTGTTCTTCATAGTTCATCACAGTTTCTTCGTAGTTCCTCCTCCGCAGCCTCTTCTGATCCAAAAAGGAACAATAACTCGTGCGGTAGTTGTTTTGCGTCCATTTTTGATACAAGTAGATCCCTTTTTCCTGCACCGAGGCCTCATTATAACTCACGAACTTATCTGTACTAGATTTTTAGGTCTAGAATATTTTCTTTTTGGAACGACCATTTGATCCAAAATAATAGTGACATCTTGGTAAACTTGTTTGTGTCAACACTTAGCCAATTCTGTTTCTGGCATCCTTCGAATATCCCTAGTCATGGCGGCTAATCACGCCGGCTCACTTTTCCTTTATATGTCATTAGCCCTTATTTTAAGACGCCATTACTTATTTATACTGAGGGAGTCCTGGATTAGGGGGTCTCCGGATAGCTGGACTATATCCTTTGGCCGGACTGTTGGACTATGAAGATACAAGATTGAAGACTTCGTCCCGTGTCCGGATGGGACTCTCCTTGGCGTGGAAGGCAAGCTTGGCAATACGGATGTGCAGATCTCCTCCCTTGTAACCGACTGTGTGTAACCTTAGCCCTCTCCGGTGTCTATATAAACCGGAGGGTTTAGTCCATAGGACAACAAACAATCATACCATAGGCTAGCTTCTAGGGTTTAGCCTCTACGATCTTGTGGTAGATCAACTCTTGTAATACACATATCATCAAGAACAATCAAGCAGGACGTATGGTATTACCTCCATCAAGAGGGCCCGAACCTCGGTAAACATTGTGTCCCCTGCCTCCTGTTACCATCTGCCTTAGACGCACAGTTCGGGACCCCCTACCCGAGATCCGCCGGTTTTGACACCGACATTGGTGCTTTCATTGAGAGTTCCACTTTGTCATCATCATAAGGGGGATGGCTCGTCTCGTTGTCAAGGACAACATCACCTCTGGGGGAGCCCTGGCTGTAGGCCAAACTCTCCGACTAGGCGGCTTCGTCATGACCGCCCGCTCGGCCACTGCGCCGACGATGACTTCTCGGGTCATCGAAAATAGCCCCCACATCGGCTTGAAATTCGCCGAGCAGATGGATTCAATGGAGCTCTCCTATTTGAACGAGCTCTTGGATCACATCGCCGCTCTGGGAGTCACTACGGACTACAATCGGATCGGGCTTAAACCCGACAAAAGGGAGATTAACTTTAACTTTCCGCCGGTCACCCATCAGATAGCGGTGGTGGAGGAGCAATATGGCGACTCTCCCTCTATCCTGAGGACGAACTATGTCCGGATTCCCGAGCTCTCGGAGCTGGATACCCGCTCATGGGAGGACATCTCCCTAACCCTGAACCTTGAATCAGGTCGCATACCGAACCCGCGGGGCAACATCCCGGAGCCCAAACTTCCAAGGTCGGAAACTCCCCTGCCCCGGGATCTCAGATTGGGTCAAGGTCCGGACTTAAATCCACCCACCCACCCAGATACCAACGATCGTTCCCACATTAGGCAAGCGCCCCGAGAGACAGTACATCACTATTGGGCCAGATTCCTCCTTGCAATGAACAAGGTCAAGAACTGTCGCGAGGAAGACGCAATTTCGTTCTTTTGCAACAATTGTACGGACAAGGGAATCCTCAACGCCATAAGTCGCCGTGACATAGCACACTTCGCTGACTTGGCGGCCATAGTACGGAAATACTGTGCGATGGAAAGCGCCTGGAAAACCCAAACACAATTTTGGGATAATCCGGCTTTGACAAAACCCTCAGTCCGAACTAAAATGGTGCACTCTCATAAGTCGCCTGACTCAATTAGAAAGAAGCAAAAGCCCACTGCAGGGCATGGAACCATATTGGAGGGATGGCTTAACGGGCCCTGCAAAATTCATAGTACAGCGGATACCATATCAACACACAGCCTTAGAGCATGTTGGGTACTCCGGCAGGTGGCCAAGAGCGGTGAGGATCTCCTCATCCAAAATACCTCAGAACACCTTCCCGTGGATAACAATACGGTATTGACGGTCTTCGAGACCTTCGCCTCAAATAATAGGCGTAAGCGAGCACTCTGCAGCCTTGCCGAAGTCTGCCACGTGGCAGCAATAAATCCATGGAGCGACACGGCTATCACCTTCAATGCCGGTGAAAACCTAAATTCCGAATAGCCCGAGCACTAGCCGCTTTGGTCCTCAGTCCAATTGTGGACGGCTTTCGGCTCACTAAAGTGCTCATGGACGGCGGTAGCGGATTAAACCTCATTTATGAGGAGACTCTTCAAAAAATGGAAATAGACAGCAATCGTATTGAGCAAAGCAACACGACCTTCCGAGGAATCATCCCCAGTCGGGAGGCACGTTGCGCTGGGAAAATCACACTAGACGTGGTATTCGGCACTCCAGAGAATTACAGGTTCAAAGAAATCACATTCCAAGTGGCCCCGTTCAGTAGCAGATACCACGCCCTTCTAGGGTGGGAGGCATTCACGATTTTTCAAGCCATACCCCATTAGGGGTACATGATGCTCAAAATGCCTAGACCCAATGGAATCATCACTCTAGCTAGTGATCCAGACATAGCACTCCGCGCCGAGAACAAAACAACCGCACTGGCCCTCGAGGCATTATCCGAAGCCCTTGTGGCGGAGGAGTTAACCGCGCTGCGCTCCACAGTGGACAGGGACGACGTGATACTAGACAAAAGATCCAAGTCCACCTCCTTTAAACCAGCGGATGAAATAGTTAAATTCCAAGTCCATCCAACGGACCCCACAAAAATAGCATCCATTGGGGCACAGTTAAACCCTGCCGTAGACACCGCACTACGGGAGTTCCTGCGCGAGAATTGGGACATATTCGCCTGGCATCCTTCAAACATGCCAGGAATCCCACGTAGGCTGGCCGAGCATAGCCTTACTATTCTAAAAGGATTCAAGCCGGTCAAGGAGACTCTTCGGCGTTTCTCCGAACCTAAGCGACAAGCCATGGGAGAGGAGCTAGCGAAATTACTGGAGGCCGAATTCATTAGAGAAATAAAGCATCTAGACTAGCTAGCAAACCTGGTGATGGTGCCAAAGAAGGACAAATCCCGGTGCCTATGTGTCGACTTCAAGGACCTTAATAAGGCTTGCCCAAAGGATCCCTTCTCCCTCCCTTGCATCGATCAAATTATCGACGCTACCGCATGACACGACTCATTGTGCTTCCTCGACGCATACTCCGGTTACCACCAAATTAAGATGGTGGAGTCCGACCAAGCCGCAACAGCATTTATCACTCCATACGGCCCCTTTTGTTTTAACACAATGCCATTCGGGCTCAAAAATGCCGGCGCAACGTATCAACGCATGTTCAAGACATGACTGGAAAAGCAGATCGGCAAAAAAGTGGAGGCATACGTCGACGATGTGGTCGTTAAAACCAGACACGTCGACTCCTTAATAGACGACTTGAGGCTCACGTTTGACAATCTCCGAACATACGACATTAAGCTCAATTCGGAAAAATAAGTTTTTGGCGTACCCGCCGGAAAGCTCCTCGGCTTTATCGTCTCCAGCAGAGGAATTGAAGCAAATCCGGCCAAAATCTGGGCTCTGTCGCAGTTGTCTATCCCAACTGACCTCAAGCAAATCCAGAAGTTAACTGGATGCGTGGCGGCTTTAAGCCGCTTTATCTCCCGATTAGGAGAAAAGGCACTCCCCCTTTATCGCCTTCTTAGGCGCACCGAACACTTCGAGTGGACGGACGCAGCCACGGCCGGATTGGAAGAAATAAAAGCCATCCTGGCCACCAACCCAATCTTGGCCGCGCCAAATGTCGGCGAACCAATGCTATTATATATAGCGGCAACTCATCAAGTTGTAAGCGCAGTGCTCGTCGTCGAACGAGAGACAGAAGGACATAAATCCCCACTTCAAAAGCCGGTATATTATGTATCCACCGTCCTCACTCCATGCAAATCACGGTACCCACATTATCAAAAGATAGGATACGCGGTATTCATGGCATCCCGGAAACTACGACACTACTTTCAAGAGTGTTCAATTACGGTGGCCTTCGAAGTACCACTCAACGACATAATAAACAACCGCGATGCCACGGGCCGGATTTCCAAATGGGCTATCGAGCTCCTCCCGTTCGACATAACATATAAACCACGACGAGCCATTAAGTCGCAAGTACTAGCCGATTTCGTAGCCGAATGGACAGAAGCCGAACTCCCTAAAGAGTACGGCACATACTCCAATTGGATCATGTACTTCGACAGCTCTAAAATGCCGGCTGGTCTGGGGGCTAGCGTCGTCCTGACGTCCCCCACCAGAGATACAGTGCAATACGTACTCCAAATACTATATACAGACTCCAATAACGCAGCCGAATACGAGGCCCTATTACATGGTCTCCGGATGGCAGTTTCCATGGGCATTCAACGCCTGGAGGTGCGTGGGGACTCGAACCTCACAATATCCCAAAAAATGGAGACTTCGATGCCAAGGATCCGAAAATGGCGGCATATCGAAACGCCGTCCTCAAAATGTCAGATCGGTTTGAGGGGCTTGAATTCCACCATGTGGCTCGGGAAAACAGCCAGGCGGTGGACATCCTCGCCTATATCGGCGCTAAACGCGACCCTGTCCCACCTAACATCTTCCTGGAAAAACTGTTTAAGCCATCCGTGGTATGGGAAGGGGACACAGGCAACAATAGTCCGGACCCGGCCACAACACCAGATACCGAACACTCTGACACAATCGGAGGCTCTACCATCGAAATAACACCTTCAACCCACGTAATAATGGCCGTCATCGCCCCGGGGACAGAACCATTCCTGGCCTACCTAACCAGGCAGGAACTACCCGAGGACCAAAATGAGGCACGCCGCATAGTGCGGCGATCTAAAGCCTACAAGGTCCACGAGGAGGAGCTTTGTAAGAAAAGCACTACCGGAGTCCTTCAAAGGTGCATCTCTAAAGAGGAAGGGCGGAAGCTTTTGGCAGAAATCCATGCCGGACTCGGCGGCCATCACGCTGCAGCCCGGGCCCTTGTAACCAAGGCCTTCCGTACAGGTTTTCTTTTGGCCGACGGCCCGGGCAGATGCGCAGCATCTGGTCCAACATTGCGTCGGTTGCCAGCCTTTTGCAAACCAATGCCATATGCCGCCTACCGCTCTCCAAACAATCCCCATTACTTGGCCCTTTGCGGTCTGGGGGCTTGATATGGTCGGACCCCTTAAAGGGGGAACCCATAAGAAAAAATACTTACTGGTCATGGTGGATAAATTCACCAAATGGATTGAAGCCAAACCTGTCAAAACGGCCGAATCCGGACCAGTGATAGACTTCATATCTGGGATCGTACACCGTTATGGCGTCCCCCACAACATCTTCACTGACAATGGCACGAACTTTACAGCCGACGAGGTGAAACTTTGGTGCAGCAACATGGGCATCAAGCTCGATTATGCTTCTGTCTATCACCCGCAAACTAATGGTCAAGTCGAGCGAGCGAATGGTATTATCATGAGCGGCATTAAACCCAGATTACTGCGGTCCTTGAAGGAATCAAACACGCACTGGGTAGAGGACCTCGACTCCATACTATGGGGGCTGCGGACCATGCCGAATCGCACTACCGGATACACACCATTTTCATGGTGTACGACGCAGAGGCGGTTCTGCCTTGCGATATAATTCATGACTCACCTCGAGTGCGCATGTACGAAGAAAAAGAGGTCGAGCTCGATCGGCAGGACAGTTTGGACGCCCTGGAGGAGGAGCGCGACATGGCAAAAGCCCGTTCCGCATTCTATCAGCAACAGGCTCGAAGATATCAAAGGAGAGAAGTACGGGCCAAAACCTATAACGTTGGCGAACTAGTTCTACACCTGCCGGAGAAGAAAAAGAACAAGCTCAAGCCCAAATGGGAAGGTCCCTTCATTATTGACCAGGTTCTGACCGGCGGAGCGTACCGTCTGAAGGATGCATCGGATAATCGACTCGAGCCAAACCCATGGAACGCAGCCAGACTCCGAAGATTCTATGCCTAGCGCCAGATCTATGTTCGTCTCCTCACCCCCGTCAATTTTTTGCATATCTGTCTTTTCTATCTTTCTCTTTTTTAATTTATTCTCTTCAAGGCCCTACAGGGATAAACTTGTGTCTTGGTTACACAATCTTGACACGCTAGCTGCGCTTATTATACCTGGGGACTTCTTATACAGAAGCTTAATCTAATTATTTTTCCGGGCTTTATGCCCCGCACATGTGTTATTCTTCCGCATGTACCTTTTTTCGCCATTATATGCATCGATATGACTTAAATTTTGGCCAAGCCGGGTTGCCTGGCTCTTGTATTTATGCCCTACATTCCCGTTAATTCGGCTAGGTCATAAGGGGAGCACCTCTGCGATTGGTACTGCCGGGTCAGCCGGATGTGTACCTCAGACTGGGTGAAGCCGAAAGCTAGCATTCTTAAGAGAATATTCGGTCGGTGAATAAAAGATGACTTTTATTTAAATTTGACACATGCCCCAGATGTTTATAACCTGCGTCTCTTTTCGCAGTTCAGACATGCACATTAGGGCATGCGTACCCAGGGAAAGGAACCCTTAACGGAACTATTCTCCCTGGAAGATGTTTCTTACTACCCATGTAATATAACATATCTAGTTGGGTACTTGTCTGTTCAAGCACTTATGACCCCTACGCCTGGTTTCCATGCATACCCTAGTTTTTCATAACCGAGCGGGTATTCGGATACACTCCGGACTATAGGGTCCATAGGTCGAAGCGAAAAGGTCCGCCATGACAAATGATTTACAATCCGGCTAGGGACATTACATATGTCGCTTGAAGTACATAGTCACTAAGATTGATTAAATTCTTCTTCTATACCATCCAACAGGCTGTCTAGCCTACAATTCTGTTGGGAATACTTTGCGGCTAATTCTAGTTGATCATACACTAAACTGACGGGGATCTCTTTCCCATCGGGCCCCACAGGTCCGACCTCGGCCATGTGGTTTGGCTCTGCTTTGGTATATCGCGTCTTCACCATAGCCCAGGCTTCCCTTGCACCTTGTCGGCAGGCGGATATCTTCCGTAATCAGAAGCGCCGCCGTGCTCCCTTGAGCTTCTCTATAAGCTCCCCTATGCCTCCTGGCGGGGACGCGATGGCCACAAGGCTTGGGCAATACCCTGCATCACCTGCCGAATTTGCTCGTGCAGTTGTGAGAGCTCTGGTAGAAGATCACCCGAAGACACGGGCATCTCCTCCGCGGGATGACCCATCAGCATACTTGCAGACATAATTCTGTTAGCCAGCTTCTTCGCCGAACTCCTTTAAAATTTCGTTCAAGCACTTACTAAAAATGCCACGCCGAAGTCGCTTATTCTCCTTCACGGAGTCCGCAAGCTGGGCTCGGACATCTTTCAGTTCCACGCCCAGCCGGATATTGGCGTCTTGGAGATTATTTTTCTCCTGCCTGACTCGCGTAAGCACGCGCTCGCCAGCATCTAGCTGTCGATCAGCATGTGCCGCGTTCACCGCCACAACTTCCGGATTCACTCCGGGGTCATCTGCAACATCTATTGTTAGATTTGCATGCATGTCGTATACTACCTGGTACCTATATTCTTTGCAATGGAAACAAGTATTACCAGAGGGGCCCCTCTCGGACTCCTTCAACGCGGGAACAGCGGCCCCTAGCTGGGCCTTGCACTCTTCCAGCTCTTGAGACAGTCGGGAATTCTTCTCTGTAAGAACCTGCACAAATAATGATCCTTAAATCAGTTGCATCAACTGTTTCAAGTCTCAGGGCTACTGATATACATAATCGTCAGATTTTCCTACCCATATATCCTTTACATACTGGTCCGTGGCTCTGGCAAGACCATTTTGAGCAGCACGGATGTACGCATTTCCTGAGTTGAAGGCATCAAACGCCTCTTGGGAGAAACAAGCGTCACGGAGTACGGCCTGGCGACGCCTGTGATTCATGGCGCTCTCCACTTCGGAATTTGTAACGGATAATCTGTCTGCATCCTCCGTAGGAGGAACATCTGGCGTCTACCCCGCGTTAGCTTCCGCCTCTGTGTCCGGCTGTAACGCCCTCGATGCGGCTATATCTCCCACGTGTCGAAGCACGACTTAGAGGCATAACTGCATTGAAAGCAATGTCGCAAGTGAGGTAATCTTCACACAACCCATGTAATACATAAGGGAAAGAGATACATAGTTGTCTTACAATCGCCACTTCACACAATACATGAATATAACAATACATCATCCAGATACACACAAGGTCCGACTACGGAACCCAAAATAAAAGAAGACTACCCCAAAAGCTACACAGATCCCCGATCGACCCCACTGGGCTCCACTACTGATCAAATGGAAACGGAACACCACAAAGGACAAGATCTTCATCGAGCTCCTCCTTGAGCTTGGTTGCGTCACCTGCTTGGTAACATCGACACCTGCAAACTTGTTTTGGAAGTATCTGTGAGTCACGGGGACTCAGCAATCTCACACCCTCGCGATCAAGACTATTTAAGCTTATAGGAAGGGTAAAAGGTATGAGGTGAAGCTGCAGCAAGCGACTAGCATATTTGGTGGCTAACATACGCAAATGAGAGTGAGAAGAGAAGGCAAAAGCACGGTCGAGAATCTATGATCAAGAAGCGATCCTAGCACAACCTTCGTCAAGCATAACTCCAACACCGTGTTCACTTCCCAGACTCCGCCGAGAAGAGACCATCACGGCGACACATGCGGTTGATGTATCTTAATTAAGTTAAGATTTTAGGTTTTCTACAACCGGACATTAACAAATTCCCATCTGCCCATAACCGCGGGCACGGCTTTCGAAAGTTCAAAACCCTGCAGGGGTGTCCCAACTTAGCCCATCACAAGCTCTCACAGTCAACGAAGGATATTCCTTCTCCCAAGACAATCTGATCAGACTTGGCATCCCGGTTACAAGACATCCTCGACAATGGTAAAACAAGTCCAGCAAGACCGCCCGATGCGCCGACATCCCGATAGGAGCTGCACATATCTCGTTCTCAGGGCACACCGGATAAGCAATCCGTACAACTAAAACCAGCCCTCGAGTTTCCCCGAGGTGGCACTGCAAGGGGCTCCAATTTGGACCAACACTTAGACAAGCACTGGCTCGGGGGGGGGGGGGGTTAAAATAAATATGACCCTTGGGCTGGCCTAACCCAAGGGAAAAAGAGGCTAGGTGGCAAATGGTAAAACCAATGTCGGGCCTTGCTGGAGGAGTTTTATTCAAAGCGAACTGTTAAGGGGTTCCATTTATAACCCAACCGTGTAAGGAACGCAAAATCTGGGAACATAACACCGACATGACGGAAAACTAGGGCGGCAAGAGTGGAACAAAACACCAGGCATAAGGCCGAGCCTTCCACCCTTTACCAAGTATATAGATGCATTAATTAAATAAGAGATATTGTGATATCCCAACAAAATATCCATGTTCCAACAAGGAACAAACTCCAAACTTCACCTGCAACTAACAACGCTATAAGAGGGGCTGAGCAAAGCGGTAACATAGCCAAACAACGGTTTGCTAGGACAAGGTGGGTTAGAGGCTTGGCTGATCAATATGAGAGGCATGATAAAGCAAGTGATAGGTATCGCAGCATAGGCATAGCAAAAGAGCGAGCATCTAGCAAGCAAAGATAGAAGTGATTTCGAGGGTATGGTCATCTTGCCTGAAATCCCGCAAGGAAGACGAACGAGTCCATGAAGAAGACAAACGGACGTAGTCGAATGGGTCCTCACAAACGCGACGTTATCGGAACCAACCCGAAGAATCAACACCGGAAAAAAGCACACAACATAGTAAACAACCAACACATGAACATGGCATGATATGCGGGATGCGGTATGCGGTGCATATGCATGATTTGGAAAGGAATAATTGAACCTGGCATAAACATGGAAATCCAAGAGTGCCACTGGAAAGATGAGGTGATTTCGGTCGAAATCGATATAAATATCACCGGAATCGGATGCACGGTTTGGAAATGGCAAGCAAAACAAATATGGCACCGGTATGCGATAAACAGCAAGTAGCCATCTAAATGCATCAAGTTAAATATGCTACATCACTCAAACATGATAACAAAATACATGGCAGGGATCCACTCATTATTCTTGACAAAAGATGAACACTGAGCTATGGCTAATTCATCCATTAACAGGTTCAAACAAGCATGGGAAAAGTGCAAATGATAACAGTTTTCAAACTTAGTGAAATAACACCAAATCAGGAATTTATCCTCAGGAAGCAATCTTTAGAGCATAAAAACTACATGCTACAGGAACATATCATGGCAAAACAAGGCATGGCATGAAGGTACTCTAAGCATATAACAAAAGTCCCTTAGTGACCTTGAGCCAAAAGGGATCAGAAAATACAATTGCAAGCATGTGAACATAGCAAAAACATAAACAGATTCAGACTTAGTGAAAAATTGGGGCATGCTAAACAGTTAACAAGTAGGCATGTTTACGAGCTCGAAGCACTCACTACAAAGCATGGCATGATAAACTAATCATACACCCAGCAAATAGAAATGGCATAGAAGCTAGACATGGCAAGAACAACATCATAGCATGCACGGATCAACAACAACAAGCTCGGCAAACTAGCTAAACATGTTAACAATCTGCCAGGAACATTTTATAGCAAAAGTAGAGCTCGATTGACTCAAGCTAGGGTGGTCCATAATTACAAACAAAGACATGGATGGATAGAGAACAACAATATTAACAAAACATCCTTACTGATCATCCTCAAAAGAGGCACGGATCACTAGGAAACAACATGAACATATGGCATAAAAACAATATCAGGACAAGGACTTAGTGAAATTCCAAGTCCCTGAAATCAGCATCATTGAGTAGGCTACTTTTCATGCTTGTGCTAGTCACCACAAAGATCACAAAAATACATGGCATACACCCCTGTAAAGATGGCATGGCATATAACAAAACACATGTAGAGCTCAGGATCATAGCATGCACACATTAAACATGGCAAAAATGACAAAAGGCCATTTGCTGAAACAGATCTGACATAATCATCACATAGCCCTCTTCCAACAGTATTTCGGGCATCAAGATGAGCTCAAATGAAAATGATGCAATGAGATGAAATGATGTACTCGTCGAGGCGAACATTTTGATATGCTACACGCACGAATCGGAGCTATGATGATGAAGTTATGATGCGTTGAAAAGAACAAAGATTTAGGGTTTGAGGGGAAAAGTCAACCGAGGAGGTTCCAGCTCCAGATCAGGATCTGGCACTGTAGCAGGCAGCGCGCGCGAACCGAGGTTGACCGGAACATCGTCGGAGGATGGAGATGGCCGGAGTAGGAGGGAGAGCTTGCCGTGGAAGGGAACTCTGGTGGCCGGTGCGCGGATCTGGCGCCGGAGACAGAGGAGGGCGGGGGCGCGACGACCGGTGTTCGGCGGCGCAAGGTGGCCAGAGTAGCGGCGAGGTATGGGCCTCCGGTGGGATGGCGCGGCGGCGCTGCGAGCTCGCGGTGGCCGGCGCCGTAGGCGGATGGCGGCGCGGGGCTCGGGCTCCCGCGGGCGGCGGCGGCGGGTTCCGCGGCCCGCGGCGGCGGGGGAGGCATGACGACACTTGGCGCGACGGGATTAGACGGGGCGGCGGCTGGACACGTCTGGCGCGGGGTCGGACATGTCCGGCGCGGCGCGGAGGGAAAGTTTAGGGTTCATCCATGAAAATGAAGGGGGAGGCACCTATATATAGGTAGAGGAAGCTAGGAGAGTCCAAATGAGGTGCAGCTTTTGACCACGCGATCGTGATCGAACGACCGAGACGATAGAGGGGGTTTAGGTGGGTTTTGGGCCAGTTTGGAGGGGTGTTGGGCTGCAACACACTCGAGGCCTTTTCGGTCCCTTGGTTAACCGTTGGAGTATCAAACGAAGTCCAAATGGTACGAAACTTGACTGGCGGTCTACCAGTAGTAAACCAAGGCTGCATGACAAGTCTCGGTCCAATCCGAAAAGGTTTAACACCCGCACACGAAAAGAGGCAGAAAGGGACACCGGGTGACATAGGAGCGCCGGATTGCAAAACGGACAACGGGGAAAATGCTCGGATGCATGAGACGAACACGTATGCAAATGAAATGCACATGATGACATGATATGAGATGCATGACACGCAAGCAATGACAAGGCAACCACAGCGAATGACTAGAAGACACCTGGCACATCGGTCTCGGGGCGTTACACCGGCCCTCGAGCCCGACTGGTCGAGGTGTGATTGGCAGCCTCTCCGGATATAGTCCGGCGAGTGTTTTTTCTACTGGGAAACATGGACGTCATTATATTTTAAGAAAGACGACAACCACGGAGCGAGGTTTTGTGTCATACCTCTGCGCCGGCATCTCCATCCTGACCGCCTTCCTTTTTGGCCTACCCGGCTTCGGTGCCCCTTGTTGGCTAGTTGCTGCAGGTTCGGCACGGCGTCCCGAAGGCCTTCCCTGTAAAAAACCGTGTGTGTACGGTAGGTGAAGTGCATAAAAGGGGATCATTTTTGGGAGTTGGGACTTTGGTTTTTTCTTACGTGCGATGCAGGGAGTAGTCCAGGATAGTCGGTCGTTATGGCCACCATGGCGTCATCGCAGCTCAATTGATAGAATTGCCTGTCTATCAGCTCCATGAATATGTCCGGATCCTCTTCGGGTCTGGGATCGAGGGCCCGGCCAGGGTCCTCCGGTTGTGGAGGTGGGATGTTGACCTCCCTTACAACTTTTTGCAGTTCCTGCCGTGAAATGGCAAGGTGAGTATCTATGACGAAGAATGCGGGAAGGTTGGGAGTAAAGAGTGACAACTCACCCAGCTTGGAGGGTTGTACATGGAGAATCCATCCCGTGGCTTAATATGGATGAACTCCTGTTCCTCTCCCTTGAACAACTTGGACAAATTTTTTGCTAAAGCAGCAGCGGAGTCCGGTCCCTTACGCCCGTAGCGGGTGGCATCATCTTCCCCGTTAAAACACCACAGGGGGTGCCCTCAATATTGAAGCGGCTGCACCCCCCGCATTTTGCATATTGACATAACCTTGATTATTGTCAATCCTGATTGAGCCAGCACTTTAATCCGGTCCATCAGGTAAAGGACTTCTCTGTTGTCTTCCTCCTAGGGGCTCCATGGGCGCCAACTTCGGCGTTTCTTCAGAGGAGCATTGTTGAAGTCGGGAAGACCCCTCCGGACAGGGTCCGGAAGGGAGACGTCCTCCATGTAAAACCACTCCGAAGGCCAGTCTTCAGACGTCTTCTTCGGGGTACCGGACAAGTATCCGGTCTCGGCGATGCACCATATTTTGGCTTCGCCCACTTCATAAAGTGACCCCTCCTGTGTGTGGGGCACAAGGCAGAATAGCCTCTTCCACAGCTTGAAATGAGCCTCGCAGCCCAGAAACAGCTCACAAAGGGCAACATAACCGGCGATGTGTAATATGGAAGCAGGGGTGAAATTATGCAACTGGAGGCCGTAAAACTCCAGGAGCCCGCGGAGGAACGGATGAGTTGGAAATCTGAGTCCCCTTAGTAAGTAAGGGACAAGGCATACCCGCTCCCCCTTAGAAGGATTGGGGAAGCTCTCCGCTTGCTCCCCGCCATTATAGGTGGCGAGCCCGGCTCGGACGGGGACCATATATGCTGGAGGAAGAAATCCCTGGGTCTGCGACTCTACTAATCAGCTGTGCGGGACGGAACACTTCTCCCAATCACCGGGCTTAGGGCTACGGGAGCGGGAGGAGGAGCTGCGATGGTCGGCCATGATGGAATGGATTTTTCTAAGCGTGCTCCGATGGACTCTCGCCCTGGGAGGATGGTGTGGATTGGATCTAGGAATCCCCATCCCTTTAATAGATGATTTATTTACCTGGCTAGGGGGGCGAATGTAAAAACGCCCTGGCTCCTCGCATTCGCTCGCCACGTGGAAGATAGCCCTTACTGGGCGCAGAAGCCAAGAAGTGCAACATGCATGGGGAGTCGGACACTACTTAGCAGATATTCAGAATTTGGAGAAGAACCCGCCTTGCAACGCCGAATACAATACTACGCGCCGGACCCATCGTAATTGAAGCCTGGTTCAGTGGCTACTGAGGGAGTCCTGGATTAGGGGGTCTCCGGACAGCCGGACTATATCCTTTGGCCGGACTGTTGGACTATTGAGATACAAGATTGAAGACTTCGTCCCGTGTACGGATGGGACTCTCCTTGGCGTGGAAGGCAAGCTAGGCAATACGGATGTGTAGATCTCCTCCCTTGTAACCGACTCTGTGTAACCCTAGCCTCCTTCGGTGTCTATATAAACCAGAGGGTTTTGTCCGTAGGACAACATACAATCATACCATAGGCTAGCTTCTAGGGTTTAGCCTCTACGATCTCGTGGTAGATCAACTCTTATAATACTCATATCATCAAGAACAATCAAGCAGGACATAGGGTATTACCTCCATCAAGAGGGCCCGAACCTGGGTAAACATTGTGTTCCCTGCCTCCTATTACCATCCGCCTTAGACGCACAGTTCGGGACCCCCTACCCGAGATCCGCCGGTTTTGACACCGACATGTACCATCATCATTTAACGTCTAATTTCATCATTGAATTGAACCGGCACATCACTTTCTTTTCAGTCTATCCTTTCATCATGCCGTCCAAAGCGCCAACAGTCTGCAAGTGGGTCCCTTCCACAGTTACTGAGGATACCTTAAAGGAATTTTTCACCATAGGATTTTTGCCAGAGAAAAATGTTATGTCATATCGTGCTCCTGACCTGGACGAAGAACGGCCTCAGCCCAAAGACGGTGAAGTTATCATTTTCACTGCTCACATGAACCGGGGCTTCTCACCACCCGGCTCAAAGTTCTTCCGAGACGTTCTGCATTTTTTCAAGCTTCGCCCACAAGACATTGGACCCAACTCTATATCCAATATCTGCAATTTTCAAGTTCTTTGTGAGGTATATCTTCAAGAAGAACCGACTGTGGAACTCTTCAAAGAATACTTTTACTTGAACCACCAGAATGAATGCACCAACGGCCTTAGTTTGGAGCTTGGTGGAATCTCAATTCAGCGCCGATAGGGCGCCGTCTTTCCCTTAATAGTCTTACCGAGCCATCCCAAAGATTGGAATCAGACCTGGTTCTACTGCCAAGATACGTCACCGGCCAATGAAAAACCACTGTCGGGTTATCGCGTGGAGCGTCTGGATTCCAAGTTTGTGCTCCCTGATAAGCTTACCGCTGTTGAACACAAGAAGCTTATTCCATCTATTAAAAGGATTCAAGATTTATTGGGGAACGACTTAACTGGAGTTGACCTGACCCGTTGCTGGGTCGCATGGCGGGTCATCCCACTAAGCCGCCGATCCAAGTTAATGTATGAGTATGGCGGAGGCCCAAATGACTCTCTGTGTTATAGCTCTGTTGAATTGACTGAAGAAGATGTTGTTGCAATGTCAACCATCCTCGTGAACGACAAATACAAGGACTGCAGTAAGGTTGGGTTAAACCCCTTCTGCAAACTTAACCCGGCCCCAGAGGTGAAAACCCCTGACCTCTTTCTCTTTTTGTGTTTTCCTCAGTAGTTTAAATACTTGCATGACCTTTCAACCTGTTTATTTGTTTACAGGCCAAATCTAACTTTTGGAAGGCCAAGTATGATGATGAAGCTGCCAAGAAGGCTACAGCCGCTGCCATAGCCGCCAGGAGAACGACCCGAAAGCCCAAGAAGAAGAAGACTGCATCAGACTTATTCCACCTGGATGATGCTTCTGAGTCGGAGGTAGCCCTTGACTCCCTTGGCTAGTTTTTTAACTATCATATTGACACTGACTATTGCCAGGACGACACGGGGGCCAGCCAGGTCGTGGAAGAAGAGGTAATTATTTCCTCCAACTCGGCCCCTTTGCCAAGACAGAAACTTTGACTGGTAACCCAGAAAGTAAGGTTTTTGCACCCTTTGGCTTATCTGGACCCTCATTTTCTTTTGAAAAAGCAACAACATGAGAGCCGCCGTCAGACCCAGACTAATGACGTCGATGAACCTCCTTCCGATTTACAACAAACTCCTCGAAAATGCCAGAATGAGGTTTCTTTCATCTTTGTCTTTTCTTCCATTAATTGATCTATTCCCTTGCATCACTAACTTTATTTTACCTTTGCAGGAGGTTTCTCGTTCTTCTAGCGATTCGTCGCAAACTCAATTTCCGACTTTCAAGACTGCCCCTGGGTAAGGACAATCATCTTTCTTCTGCATCTTTTTAAAAACTGCATTATTATACTAACTGTCTCATAAAATCTTTCTCAGTGGTCAAGCCAAATCTAAGAAGGCCAAGGTGATTAAGCCGACAGAAAACCCGAAAGTTCCTGCACCTGAGCCGACCATGCCAACTTCTCCTTCTCAAACTGAATCACCAGAAGACCCGACTGTTCATACTCAATTGGACCCTCCTGAGTTGTCAGCCGATGAGGCCACCATTAATCCGACCATTACTGAACCATCTAGCTCAGCTAACCCGCCAACAACTTCTGATACTGACGTTTTGATTACCGGTAGCCGGTTTGTTGAACCGGGGACCCCCACTGTATTAGCCCGGCATACTGCTAAGCAAGAGGCTTTAGAGAAGAAGAAAGTGCGGTTTGATATCTCCCATTAAGCTCACCTCAATGTCAATGATGTACTGTCCAGCTATCTCAGTCATGTGCACTCCATCGTGACTCGGAAATCGAGATGGTCAAACAATTGCAGCTAAAATATGAGGTATGTTTTCCGGTTTACTTATACTCTGCCAGCCCCCAAGTCTTCAGATGATGAACTTGAATGATCTACAGACTTTATGATATAATTTGATACCCTGCCTCTAGGTTTTTCGAAAGTCCAATAGAGTAGCGTAAACTTCACCTGTAGTCCCCAAGGGCCGACTCAATTTATCATAAATGAACCGGTACTTAATTGCATAACTGTCTTTTACTAGTCCCAATAAGTATTGTGATCTGGCTCAATCTTGAAAAACTTTCTGAATATCATGCATTAGCCCCCAAGTGCCAAGCGTTGTTACTTTGTAAAACCCTTGGGACTTGAAACATATAAGAGTCATAAAAAATTGCTTTGGCAGACATTGGCCCCCCAAGTGTCAGGTGGTATTGCAGTGCAAAGTACTTGAGACTTGAACCTTGATAACTTTTAGTTTAAGTCTTGACACACCTGTGAATGTTTTGTAGAACGCCTTATCTGAGTTGGGCTCTCAATTGATGGATGCCAAGACCCGGTTGGCGGAGCAGGAGGCAGAGATGAAGACCACTGACTCTAAACTCCAATTAAGCCTCTCTGAATCTGAGAAATTGAAGACCAATTTAGCTGCAAAAAAGAAATCCTGGGCCGAAGAAGAGACACTGGTGATACAACGCGCTGAGACAGCTGAGGCGGCTCTTGAGGAGGTTACTACAGAGTTCACCCGTTTAAAAAACCGTGTGTCTCAAATGGTCTCTGCTATCTTCGGTCAGTTATTTGCATAAGTCCCTTATACTCTATTTTTTACTAAGAATGTAAACCGCCTGCTTAACCTTTGTTAAAATACTTACAGGTCCGTGGAGTAACAACCTGAGCCAGGACAGTGTGACAAAGCTGAAGGCGGTTTATACCTTGGTGGAACAACTTTATACGGGGGCTCAACGGGCGCTTGCTGCTATCTCTCCTGCCAACCAAGGACCCAACCACCTAAGTGATGTTTTGAAGAAGTTATCGATCTTACCTGCCAGGTTTCAAGAGGTCAAACGATCATGTGCCAGAGCCAGAGCCCTGACTGCCCTGAGCCGCTCCAGAGCCTGGGTGCCAGATTTAGACCTGGTTGACGTGTCTAAGGGGTACCCTACCGTGAAGGAAGACGAGACTCCATTTGAGCAAGATGACTTTATTGCCTGTGTGGGGGAGTTCATCCTCAAGCTACCATTCTTGGAGAGGAGACCAACATCGACAAATATCAGCCGGGTTTTGATATGGAGAATAAGAAGATGGCGACTCCCTCTTAAAAGGTGACAGATCTTATCCCGCCAGTTCGCCAACACACTTTTTCCCCGGAAGTTGACCCAGTCGGCCTGATTGACGATGAAGCGGAGTTCATTGCACTGAATGGCTTTGAATGGTCCAATCCCGGCTTCCAACTAGTAGAGGGCGGTGAACCGGCGAGGGGAGAGTCATAACCATGTTTTGGGCTCTCAAAGCCTGGTAATAGATTAGTTCGAAAACTACATGTTTTGCCTATGCCATCATGCATAAAATGTTGCATATGACTCTTTGCCAATGATGTTAATATATATATGCAGCACATCCGTGATTACATCTGCAATGTTTTAACTCTGTTCCCGTAAAAAATGAAAGAGCTGGCCCGGCGGTTTAGCACTGGACGAGTCAAAACACCCGGGATATGACTTATGAAATTATCATAGTGGAAAAGACAGAACCAGATGTAAGATAAACAAGGCTAAAAAACCTTTGATTAATGAAAAACACAGAGAAACTTGTTCCTGAATGACACTGTCATACATGTGTTCTTTGAATCTGGACTGCCGGTTTACATGACCCGGATGATGAGGTTGATAACCCAATATTTTGTAGAAGTCAATATTTCCATATGTCTTGATGACTGTTATGCCTTGGCAACTCATTGTCAAATAACCGAGCCGGTTTAATTTGAAACCATACTGACAGTTAGATTTGAGATGCTAAAAACAGCAAAACAAAAACACTAGGCTTTAGACAATGTAAATCAATTTTTTTTAAAAACTGGAGGCTTCTGATTCTAATACGATCAATAAACCGGACCAAAGGGGTTAAGCTAAGGTTCGAGTACAATCATATAGCCCCAGTGGCTCTGGCGTTGCACCAATCAAGAGGGTACTGACAGCTATGTTCTCTTTGGTTCGAATACGACCTATGTTTGAACAGGAAGCCCCCAAATGACCTTGAGAGGTTTTTAACGACCCTGATTCGAATACGATCCAAGTCGGACCCAAAAGGGGTTAAGCTATGATTCGGATACGATCAAGAAGCCCCCTAGTGAGTTTGTCTTTGAGCCGATCAAGAGGGTTACGACAGCTATGTTCTCTTTGGTTCGAATATGACCTATGTGTGAACAGGAAGCCCCCAAGTGACCATGAGGTTTACAGCTAGATTCGAGTACGATCATGAGCTGGACCAAAAGGGTTAAGCTAGATTTGGATACGATCAGTCCCCTTTTGGTCATTTTAAATAATGAAAATAATAAAGATATATGATCATTGAAAGGGAAAAGGACAGAGGTCCTGCTTTATTACTTATCATAATATATACAACGTCAAAGTATGTACATGACGAGAGCCGGTGGCTTAAGTATAGTATGGCCGAAGCTGAGCAATGTTCCACGGCCGACGGGTCTCCTCCTTCGACTTACGTGAGTCTTTGTGCTCTCGAACGTCAATGAGGTAATATGACCCGCTGTTTAAGTTTTTGCTGACCACAAAGGGTCCTTCCCAAGGCGGGGATAGTTTGTGTGCATCAGACAGATCCTGGATGAGCCGGAGCACCAGGTCACCTTCTTGAAAGGTCCCGGACTTAACCCGGCGGCTGTGATAACGACGCAGGTCCTGTTGATAAATTGCTGATCGAGACGCCGCCAAATCTCTCTCCTCATCTAACAAGTCAAGTGCATCCTGTCGGGCTTGTTCATTATCAGCTTCAACATAAGCCGCCACGCGAGGCGGGTCATGACGGATGTCACTAGGCAGCACTGCTTCTGCTCCATAAACCATGAAGAAAGGTGCATAACCTGTAGACCTGTTAGGAGTGGTATTGATACTCCACAGCACCGAGGGTAATTCCTCTACCCAACAACCCGGCGTCCGTTGTAAGGGAAACATAAGCCGGGGCTTGAGACCTTTTAAGATTTCCTGATTTGCTCTCTCAGCTTGACCATTGGATTGGGGGTGAGCTACTGACAAAACATCAAGCCAGATATGGTCACGTTGACAAAACTCCTCCATAGCACCTTTGGACAGATTAGTGCCATTGTCAGTTATAATGCTGTGTGGAAAACCAAAGTGAAAAATCACCTTTTTCATGAACTGAACTGCCGTGGCTGCATCACACTTGCTCACTGGCTCTGCCTCAACCCATTTTGTGAATTTGTCAACTGCCACCAAGAGATGTGTCTTTTTATCTTTGGACCTTTTTAAAGGTCCAACCATGTCAAGCCCCCAGACTGCAAACGGCCATGTGATTGGAATCATCCGCAACTCTTGAGCCGGCACATGCGCTCGTCGTGCAAATTTTTGACATCCATCACACCTACTGACCAGCTCTTCCGCATCAGCGTGAGCCGTTAGCCAGTAAAAACCATGACGAAAAGGTTTGGCCACAAGAGACTTTGACCCGGCATGATGACCAGAATCCCCTTCATGGATCTCACGAAGAATTTCTTGACCTTCTTCAGGAGAAACATAACGTTGAAATGCTCCAGTGATGTTACGATGATACAACTCACCGTCAGAAATGGTCATTGACTTGGACCGCCGGGTTATCTGTCGGGCTAGGGTCTCGTCCTCTGGCAACTCGCCCCGGGTCATGTAAGCCAAGAACGGTACTGTCCAATCTAGAATGACATGAAGAGCCGCCACCAACTGTGCCTCCGGGTCAGGAATGGCCAAATCTTCCTCTGTAGGAAACTTAACAAACGGGTTATGTAAAACATCCAAAAAGGTGTTAGGTGGCACCGGCTTACGCTGAGATCCCAACCGGCTTAAGGCATCGGCCGCTTCGTTCTTTCTATGGTCAATGTGTTCCACTTGATAACCTTTAAAATGCCCCGCAATAGCGTCGACCTTGCGGTGATAAGCCGCCATGAGAGGATCCTTGGAATCCCACTTGCCTGACACCTGCTGAGCCACCAAATCTGAGTCACCAAGGCACCTACCCAGCTCAGACTCATCTCTTTAGCCATTCGAAGTCCATGGAGCAAGGCTTCATATTATGCTGCGTTGTTAGTATAAGGAAACATTAATCTCAACACATAACAAAACTTGTCACCTCGAGGAGAAGTTAACACAACTCCAGCCCCCGAGTCTTCCAATTGTCTGGACCCATCAAAATGAACCGTCCAATATGTGTTGTCTGGTTTCTCCTCTGGCATCTCCAACTCTATCCAGTCATTAATGAAGTCAACCAGCGCTTCAGATTTGATTGCAGTACGTGGCACATACTTCAAACCATGAGACCCAAGTTCAATAGCCCACTTGGCGACTCATCCCGTGGCTTCTCTATTTTGAATAATGTCTCCTAGAGGAGCAGAGCTAACCACAGTGATTGGGTGACCCTGAATGTAATGCTTGAGCTTCCGGCTTGCCATGAACACCCCATAAACAAGCTTCTGCCAATGTGGATATCTTTGTTTAGATTCAATGAGCACCTCACTGACGTAGTTAACCGGCTATTGGACCGGATGTTCCTTGCCAGCCTCCTTGCGCTCCACAACATTGGCCACACTGACAGCACGTGAGTTAGCAACCACATACAACAACAACGGCTCTTTCTCAAACGGAGCAGCAAGAATCGGTGGCTCAGTGATATGTCCATTTTGCATCATGCTTTTATGTCGATATTTATCGCATTATGGACTATTATTTCACTTTATATCACAATACTTATGGCTATTCTCTCTTATTTTACAAGGTTTACATAAGGAGGGAAAATGCCGGCAGCTGGAATACTGGGCTGAAAAAGGAGCAAATATTAGAGACCTATTCTGCGCAACTCCAAAAGTCCTGAAACTCCACGGAACGTCCTAAAAGAAATAAAGAAAAATCCACGCCAAAGATGAAGGCCAGGGGGCCCACACCCTGCTCACGAGGGTGGGGGGCACGCCCCCCTACCTCGTGGGCCCCCTGGTGGCTCTCCAATGCCCATCTTCTCCTATATGAGGTGTTTCGATGAGAAAAAAATAGGAAGGAACTTTTCGGGACAAGACTCCGCCGCCACGAAGCGGAACCTTGGCGGATCCAATCTAGAGCTCCGGCAGAGCTGTTCTGCCGGGGAAACTTCCCTCCCGGAGGGGGAAAATCATCACCATCGTCATCACCAACGCTCCTCTCATCGGGAGAGGGCAATCTCCATCAACATCTTCACCAGCACCATCTCATCTCCAAACCCTAGTTCATCTCTTGTATCCAATTCTTGTCTCAAAGTCCGGGATTGGTGCTAGTAGGTTGCTAGTAGTGTTGATTACTCCTTGTAGTTGATGCTAGTTGGTTTAATTGGTGGAAGATGATATGTTCAGATCCTATTTGCATATTATTACCCCTCTGATTATGAACATGAATATGCTTTGTGAGTAATTACGTTTGTTCCTGAGGATAAGGGAGAAGTCTTGCTATGAGTAGTCATGTGAATTTGCTATTCGTTTGATATTTTGATAAGATATATGTTGTCTAGCCTCTAGTGGTGTTATGTGAACGTCGACTACATAACACTTCACCATTATTTGGGCCTAGAGGAAGGCATTGGGAAGTAATAAGTTGATGATGGGTTGCTAGAGTGACAGAAGCTTAAACCCTAGTTTATGCGTTGCTTCGTAAGGGGCTGATTTGGATCCATATGTTTCATGCTATGGTTAGGTTTACCTTAATACCTTTGTTGTAGTTGCAGAATCTTGCAATAGAGGTTAATCATAAGTGGGATGCTTGTTCAAGTAAGAACAACACCCAAGCACCGGTCCACCCGCATATCAAATTATCAAAGTATCAAACGCGAATCATATGAACGTGACGAAAACTAGCTTGACGATATTCCCATGTGTCCTCAGGAGCGCTTTCCTATTATAAGAGTTTGTTCCAGCTTGTCCTTTGCTACAAAAGGATTGGGCCACCTTGCTGCACTTTGTTTACTTTTGTTACTTGTTGCTCATTACAATTTATCCTATCACAAAACTATCTATTACCACTTATTTCAGTACTTGCAGAGAATACCTTGCTGAAAACCGCTTATCATTTCCTTCTGCTCCTCGTTGGGTTCGACACTCTTACTTATCGAAAGGACTACAATAGATCCCATATACTTGTGGGTCATCAAGACTCTTTTCTGGCGCCGTTGCCGGGGAGTGTAGCGCCTTTGGTAAGTGGAATTTGGTAAGGAAAAATTTATATAGTGTGCAGAAATTTACTGTCACTTGTTACTATTGAAAGTAATTCTCTGAGGGGCTTGTTCGGGGTATCTTCACCCTATCCAGTAGAGCAAAGAGTTTCTCCTCAACCTACTGAACCTATTGAAAATGAAACCTTTTGAATTTCCTATGGCTATGATGGAAAAACTACTAGCTAATCCTTTTACAGGAGATGGAACAAAGCATCCTGATGAGCACTTAATATATGTGGATGAAGTTTGTGGATTATTTAAGCTTGCAGGTATACCCAATGATGTTGCTAAGAAGAACGTCTTCCCTTTATCTTTGAAGGAAGACGCATTGGTATGGTATAGGCAATGTGATGATATGAGATCATGGGACTATAAAAGATTCAAGCTGGAATTTCATTAAAAGTATTACCCTATGCATCTTGTTCATCGTGATCACAATTATATATATAATTTCTGGCCTCGCGAAGGAGAAAGCATCGCTCAAGCTTGGGGGAGGCTTAAATCAATGTTATATTCATGCCCCAATCATGAGCTCTTGAGAGAAATAATTATGCAAAGTTTTTATGCTCGTCTTTCTGAAAACAATCGCAACATGCTTGATACTTCTTGTGTTGGCTCTTTTATGATGAAGACTATTGAATTCAGATGGAATTTATTGGATAGAATTAAACGCAACTCTGAATATTGGGACCTCGACGAAGGTAAGGAGTCAGGTATGACACCTAAGTTTGATTGTGTTAAATCTTTTATGGATACTGATATTTTTCGTAAGTTTAGCACTAAATATGGACTTGACTCTGAGATAGTAGCTTCTTTCTGTGAATATTTTGCTACTTATGTTGACCTCCCTAAGGAGAAGTGGTTTAAATATCATCCTCCCATAGAAGTAAAAGTAGCTGCACCTATTAAAGTTGAAGAAAAAACTGTCACTTATAATGATCCTATTGTTCCTACTTCTTATGTTGAGAAACCACCTTTCCCTGTTAGAATAAAGGATCATGCTAAAGCTTCAACTGTTATTCGTAAAATCAATATTAGAACTTATACACCTCCTGAGCAAGTTAAAGTAGAACCTAATATTGCTATTGTTAAAGATCTCTTGTCTGATAATATTGATGGGCATGTTATTCAGTTCGAAGGTGAAACTGCCAGAATTGCCAAACCTTGTGATAAGGATAAACATAGACCTGTGGTAGGCGTGCCTGTTATTTCTGTTAAATAGGAGATCATTGTTATCATGGCTTATGTGATATGGGTTCTAGTGCCAGCATTATACCGCATACTTTATGTGAAGAAATTAAGAATGAAATTGCACCTGCTGAGTTAGAAGATATTGATGTCACAATTAAACTTGCCAATAGAGATACTATTTCAGCAATGGGAATTGTTAGAGATGTTGAAGTCTTGTGTGGGAAAACTAAATATCCTGCTGATTTTCTTGTTCTTGGTTCCCCACAAGATAGCTTTTGTCCCATTATATTTGGTAGACCCTTCTTAAATACTATCAATGCTACCATAGACTACACTAAGAATATTGTTACTGTTGGTTTGGTTGATATGGTTCATGAGTTTAATTTCTCTAAATTTAGTAAACAACATCGTGAGGAAGAATTGCCTAGTAAGGATGAAATTATTGGTCTTGCTTCTATTGCCGTACCTCCTAGTGATCCTTTAGAACACTATTTGCTAGACCATGAAAATGATATGTTCATGAATGAAAGAAGGGAAATAGATGAAGTATTCTTTAAACAGGAACCTGTTCTGAAACACAATTTGCCTGTTGAAATTTTAGGGGATCCCCCTCCACCCAAGGGTGATCCCGTGTTTGAGCTTAAACCTTTGCCTGATAATCTTAAATATGCTTATCTTGATGAAAAGAAGATATATCCTGTTATTATTAGTGCTAACCTTTCAGAGCATGAAGAAGAAAGATTATTGAAAACTCTGAAGAAGCATCGTGCTGCTATTGGATATACTCTTGATGATCTTAAGGGCATTAGTCCCACTCTATTCCAACATAAAATAAATTTGGAAGTAGATGCCAAACCAGTTCGTGATCCTCAACGACGTCTGAATCCTAAAATGAAAGAAGTGGTAAGAAAAGAAATACTCAAGCTTTTGGAGGCAGGTATAATCTATCCCGTTGCTGATAGTGAGTGGGTAAGTCCTATCCATTATGTCCCTAAGAAGGGAGGTATTACTGTTGTTCCTAATGATAAAGATGAATTGATTCCACAAAGAATTATCACAGGTTGTAGGATGGTAATTGATTTCCGCAAATTAAATAAAGCTACCAAGAAAGATCATTACCCCTTACCTTTTATTGATCAAATGCTAGAAAGATTATGCAAACATACACACTATTGCTTTCTAGATGGTTATTCTGGTTTCTCTCAAATACCTGTGTCGGCTAGAGATCAATCAAAGACTACTTTTACATGCCCTTTAGGTACTTTTTCTTATAGACGTATGCCTTTTGGTTTATGTAATGCACCTGCTACCTTTCAAAGATGCATGATGGCTATATTCTCTGACTTTTGTGAAAAGATTTGTGAGGTTTTCATGGACGACTTTTCCGTCTATGGTTCCTCTTTTGATGATTGCTTGAGCAATCTTAATCGAGTTTTGCAGAGATGTGAAGAAACTAATCTTGTCTTGAATTGGGAAAAGTGCCACTTTATGGTTAATGAAGGTATTGTCTTGGGGCATAAAGTTTCTGAAAGAGGTATTGAAGTTGATAAAGCCAAGGTTGATGCTATTGAAAAGATGCCATGTCCCAAGGACATCAAAGGTATAAGAAGTTTCCTTGGTCACGCTGGATTTTACAGGAGGTTCATTAAGGACTTCTCAAAAATTTCTCGGCCTCTGACTAATTTATTGCAAAAGGATATACCATTTGTCTTTGATGATGATTGTGTAGCAGCATTTGAAATACTTAAGAAAGCATTAGTCTCTGCACCTTTTGTTCAGCCACCTGATTGGAATCTACCCTTTGAAATTATGTGTGATGCTAGTGATTATGCTGTATGTGCTGTTTTAGGGCAAAGAGTTGATAAGAAATTAAATGTTATTCATTATGCTAGTAAGACTCTAGACAATGCTCAAAGAAATTATGCTACTACTGAAAAAGAACTTTTAGCAGTTGTATTTGCTTGTGATAAATTCTCTTATATTGTTGATTCTAAAGTAACTATTCAAACTGATCATGCTTCTATTAAATATCTTATGGAAAAGAAAGATGCTAAACCTAGACTTATTAGATGGGTTCTCTTGCTACAAGAATTTGATTTGCATATTGTTGATAGAAAGGGAGCTGAGAACCCCGTTGCAGACAACCTGTCTAGGTTAGAAAATATTCTTGATGACCCACTACCTATTAATGATGACTTTCCTGATGAACAATTAAATGTTATAAGTACTTCTCGTAGTACTCCATGGTATGCTGATTATGCTAATTATATTGTTGCTAAGTTTATACCACCTAGTTTCACATACCAGCAAAAGAAAAAGTTTTTCTATGATTTGAGGCATTACTTTTGGGATGACCCACACCTTTATAAAGAAGGAGTAGATGGTGTTATTAGACGTTGTGTACCTGAGCATGAACAGGAACAGATCCTACGCAAGTGTCATTCCCAGTCTTATGGAGGACACGACGCTGGAGATAGAACTGCACATAAGGTATTGCAATCTGGTTTTTATTGGCCTACTCTCTTAAAGGATGCCCGTAAGTTTGTCTTGTCTTGTGATGAATGCCAAAGAATTGGTAATATTAGTAGACGTCAAGCAATGCCTATGAATTATTCACTTGTTATTGAACCATTTGATGTTTGGGGTTTTGATTATATGGGACCTTTTCTTGCCTCTAATGGATACACACATATTTTAGTTGCTGTTGATTACGTTACTAAGTGGGTAGAAGCCATTCCAACTAGTAGTGCTGATCACAACACTTCTATTAAAATGCTTAAAGAAGTTATTTTCCCGAGGTTTGGAGTCCCTAGATATTTAATGACTGATGGTGGTTCACACTTTATTCATGGTGCTTTCCGTAAAATGCTTGCTAAATATGATGTTAATCATAGAATTGCATCTCCTTATCACCCACAGTCTAGTGGTCAATTAGAGTTGAGCAATAGAGAGCTCAAATTAATTTTGCAAAATACTGTTAATAGGTCTAGAAAGAATTGGTCTAAGAAACTTGATGATGCATTATGGGCTTATAGAATTGCATACAAAAATCGTATGGGTATGTCTCCGTATAAAATGGTCTATGGAAAAGCATGTCACTTACCTCTCAAACTAGAACATAAGGCATATTGGGCTATTAAAGAGCTCAACTATGATTTTAAACTTGCCGGTGAGAAGAGGTTATTTGATATTAGCTCACTTGATGAATGGAGAACCCAAGCTTATGAAAATGCCAAGTTGTTTAAAGAAAAAGTTAAAAGATGGCATGACAAAAGGATACAAAAGCGTGAGTTTAATGTAGGTGATTATGTATTACTATACAACTCTCGTTTAAGATTTTTTTGCAGGGAAACTTCTCTCTAAATGGGATGGACCCTACGTTATCGAGGAGGTCTACTGTTCCGGTGCCATAAAAATTAACAACTTCGAGGGCACAAATCCGAAGGTGGTAAACGGTCAAAGAATTAAACATTATATCTCAGGTAATCCCATAAATGTTGAAATCAATATTATTGAAACCATAACCCCAGAGAAATACATAAGGGACACTTTCCAAAACGTTTCAGACTCTGAAAAGGAATAGGTATGTGGTAAGGTAAGTAAACCAACTCCAAAACAATTTTTAAGGCAATATTTCTCCGTTTTGGAATATTTAGAAAAATAGGAAAATAAGTAGCTGTCCGGGAAGGACACGAGGGCACCACGAGGGTGGTGAGCGCGCCCTACCCCCCTAGGCGCGCCCCCTACCTCGTGAGCGCCTCGTGTGCCCTCCGGACTCCGTTTTCTTGCACGTTACATATTTTGGTCGGTAATAATTCATTATATATTCTCCCGAAGGTTTTGACTCCCGTATCACGCAAAAATATCTTGTTATTGTATCGAGCTGTTTTTCTGACAGATCTAGGTTATCATGACGGCCCCAAGTGCCTCCAAGGACAAGTTCTTCGAGAAGGTCATCAAGCCTTACCTCGCAGAGGTGCTGCGACACCCTCAAACCATTGAGATGTGTGATGGGTTGCTGCACATCTGCGATGAAGAGGGACCAAAGGGGACCAGAAGCATGGAGACGAGGCTCGAAGCAGTGGAGCAACACGTTTTCAAGTGCCAAAGGATGGTGGAGCGTGGAATCAACGCCAGCCACATGATGCTCGCAGAATTCACCAACAACTACAAGCCGGATGCCAAGAACACCGAGGAGGCCATCTTCAAGCTACATGAGAAGATCGAACACCTCCAAGCCCAAGTCTATGACCTTCAAAACCAAAACTGTGAGTATGAATATAGATTCAAAAGAATGAGTTTGGCTGCAGATTTGAGGATTCCGGAGACTCGATCATCTTTCTATGATGGTGAGCCTATGCCTTGGAAGATGGATGACAAGCCCGCATCATCAACAACACCTCCGCCGTCTCCTCCAAGAAAGAAGAATTGAGTATTTGGGTATGGGCACTCCCCTTGGCAACTGCCAAGCTTGGGGGAGGTTCCCCGGTATCGTATCACAATCACAACTCTTATCTTTACCCTTTTTTAGTTCGATCTTATTAGTAGTATCTTGATCTAGTAGAATAAAGTTTATGGCATGATCTAGTTTTGAGTTTTGCTCTATGATCTCTCTATGTAATCGAGACCGTGAGCTATATATAATAAAGATTAGTGTTGAGTCAAGGGCTTGATTATTTTGCCATGATCTTGGGTGAATAAAAGAAAAGAGAAAGAGAATAAAAAGAAACAAAAAGTTCATATTGATCTTATTGAGAATAATGGCTTCACATAAAAAGAGTATGATGATTAAAAGTTGTTGGGAGTTGGCAGACATAGCTTTGGTCATTGTTGCAATTAATAGGAAGTAATAAGGAAAGAGAGGTTTTCACATATAGATATATTATCATTGACATCTTTTATGATTGGGAGCACTCATTAAAATATGACATGCTAAAGAGTTGATGTTGGACAAGGAAGACAACGTAATGAGTTATGTCTTTCTTATATCTGAGATAAAGTATGTTGTCATGGTTCCTCTAACTTGTTGAGCTTGCCTTTCCCCCTCATGCTAGCCAAATTCTCAGCACCAAGTAGAAATACTACTTGTGCTTCCAAATATCCCTAAACCAGTTTTGCCAAGAGAGTCCACCATATCTACCTATGGATTGAGTAATATCCTTCAAGTAAGTTGTGATCGGTGCCAAGCAATAAAAATTGCTCTAAATATGTATGATTGATTGGTGTGGGAGAAATAAGCTTTATACGATCTTGTGATGTGGAAGTAATAAAAGCGACGGACTGCATAATAAAGGTTCATATCACAAGTGGCAATATAAAGTGACGTTCTTTCGCATTGACATTTGTTATATCCAACCATAAAAGCGCATGGCAACCTCTGCTTCCCTATGCGAAGGGCCTATCCTTTATTATTATCTTCTACCTTATGCAAGAGTCATGGTGATCTTCACCTTTCCTTTTTCATTTTATCCTTTGGCAAGCTCAGCATGTTGGAAAGAACATGATATATCTAATTGGATGTAGGGGAGCATGAACCATTATTGTTGACATTACCCTTGAGGTAAAAGGTTGTGGGGCAAAACTATAGGCCCCTATCTTTCTCTATGTCCGATTAAAACTCTGCAACCACAAGTATAGTGTGAGTGTTAGCAATTATGGAGGACTAAATGATAGTTGAGTATGTGGACTTGCTTTTTAGCTCTGACATAGACTCTTTCCAATGTTATGATAAATTGCAATTGCTTCAGTGACTGAGATTATAGTTTGTTGGATCCCAATAAGGTTTATGATTTATACTTTTGCATTGTGAATAGATCATCACTTGAACATAAGTAATCATATGACAAAATCTATATATGTTGCTGTTATAAGAATAATCACGATGCCTTCATGTCCGTATTTTATTTTTATCGACGCCTCTACCTCTAAACCTGAGGACATATTTATTGTTATCGGCTTTTCGCTTGAGGAAAAGCGAGGTCTAAGCTTGGGGGAGTTGATACGTCCATTTTGCATCATGCTTTTATATCGATATTTATCGCATTATGGACTGTTATTTCACTTTATATCAGAATACTTATGGCTATTCTATCTTATTTTACAAGGTTTACATAAGGAGGGAGAATGCCGACAGCTGGAATTCTGGGCTGGAAAAGGAGCAAATATTAGAGACCTATTCTGCGTAACTCCAAAAGTCCTGAAACTGCACGGAACGTCCTAAAAGAAATAAAGAAAAATCCACGCCAAAGATGAAGGCCAGGGGGCCCACACCCTGCTCATGAGGGTGGGGGGCGCGCCCCCGCGCGCCCCCCTACCTCGTGGGCCCCCTGGTGGCTCTCCAATGCCCATCTTCTCCTCTATGAGGTGTTTCGATGAGAAAAAAATAGGAAGGAACTTTTCGGGACGAGGCTCCGCCGCCGCGAAGCGGAACCTTGGCGGATCCAATCTAGAGCTCCAGCAGAGCTGTTCTGCCGGGGAAACTTCCCTCCCGGAGGGGGAAATCATCACCATCGTCATCACCAACGCTCCTCTCATCGGGAGAGGGCAATCTCCATCAACATCTTCACCAGCACCATCTCATCTCCAAACCCTAGTTCATCTCTTGTATCCAATTCTTGTCTCAAAGTCCGGGATTGGTGCTAGTAGGTTGCTAGTAGTGTTGATTACTCCTTGTAGTTGATGCTAGTTGGTTTAATTGGTGGAAGATGATATGTTCATATCCTATTTGCATATTATTACCCCTCTGATTATGAACATGAATATGCTTTGTGAGTAATTACGTTTGTTCCTGAGGACAAGGGAGAAGTCTTGCTATGAGTAGTCATGTGAATTTGGTATTCGTTTGATATTTTGATAAGATGTATGTTGTCTAGCCTCTAGTGGTGTTATGTGAACATCGACTACATAACACTTCACCATTATTTGGGCCTAGAGGAAGGCATTGGGAAGTAATAAGTAGATGATGGGTTGCTAGAGTGACAGAAGCTTAAACCCTAGTTTATGTGTTGCTTTGTAAGGGGCTGATTTGGATCCATATGTTTCATGCTATGGTTAGGTTTACCTTAATACTTGTGTTGTAGTTGCAGATGCTTGCAATAGTGGTTAATCGTAAGTGGGATGCTTGTTCAAGTAAGAACAGAACCCAAGCACCGGTCCACCCACATATCAAATTATCAAAGTATCGAACGCGAATCATATGAATGTGACGAAAACTAGCTTGACGATATTCCCATGTGTCCTCGGGAGCGCTTTCCTATTATAAGAGTTTGTTCCAGCTTGTCCTTTGCTACAAAAGGATTGGGCCACCTTGCTGCACTTTGTTTACTTTTGTTACTTGTTGCTTGTTACAATTTATCCTATCACAAAACTATCTGTTACCACTTATTTCAGTACTTGCAGAGAATACCTTGCTGAAAACCGCTTATCATTTCCTTCTGCTCCTCGTTGGGTTCGACACTCTTACTTATCGAAAGGACTACGATAGATCCCCTATACTTGTGGGTCATCACTCAGCGAGCTGTTTCTTCAGATACTCAAAAGCAGAGTTAGCAGCATCACTCTAGACAAAGTCATCCGCCTTCTTCATCATTTGATACAAAGGAATCGCCTTCTCCCCTAACCGGCTTAAGGCTGCGACGCGACCCGCTAACCGCTGAATGTCATTGATGCACGCCGGTTTAGCTAGAGATGTAATTGCCTTAATTTTCTCCGGGTTATCCTCAATACCTCTGTTAGACACCAAAAAACCGAAGAGTTTGCCAGCTGGGACTCCAAAAACACACTTGGTCGGGTTAAGCATCATCTTGTAGAGCCGGAGGTTATCAAAGGTCTCCTTCAGATCAGTTACCAAGGTTTCCTTGTCCATGGATTTCACCACTATATCATCCACATAAGCATGAACATTCCGCCCAATCTGATTGTGAAGGCAATTCTGCACACATCATTGATAAGTCGCCTGGGCACTTTTAAGCCCAAAAGGCATAGACACGTAGCAGAAGGATCCAAATGGAGTGATGAAAGCTGTCTTCTCCTGGTCCTTAACTTCCATCTTGATCTGATGATAACCCGAATAGGCATCCAAAAAACTCAAACGCTCGCAACTCGTCGTAGCATCAATGATCTGATCAATATGAGGGAGAGCAAAAGGGTCAGCCAAACAAGCCATGTTTAAATCGGTGTAATCCACACACATACGCCAGGTGCCGTTCTTTTTTAGTACAAGCACCAGGTTAGCCAACCACTCCGGGTCAAAAACTTCAACAATGAACCCGGTTGCCAAGAGTCGGGCCACCTCTTCTCCAATCGCCTTGTGCCTTTCCTCGTTAAACCGTCGAAGAAACTGGCTGACTGGCTTAAATTTTGGATCAATATTGAGAGTGTGCTCAGCGAGTTCTCTCGGGACACCCAGCATGTCAGAAGGCTTCCATGCAAAGATGTCCCGGTTCTCATGGATGAACTCGATGAGAGCGCTTTCCTATTTTGGATCCAAGTTAGCACTGATAATGAACTGTTTCGATGAGTCGCCAGGCACAAAATCAACCATCTTGGTGTCATCAGCTGATTTGAATATGAACACTGGTTCATGCTCCATAGTTGGTTTTTTCAAAGACGTCATGTCTGCCGGGTCAACATTATCTTTATAAAACTTTAATTCCTCTGTTGCACAAACGGACTCAGCATAAGCAGCATCACCTTCTTCACATTCCAGGGCTATTTTCCGGCTTCCATGTACTGTAATGATGCCTTTATAACCCAGCATCTTGAGCTGCAGATATACATAACATTGTCGGGCCATGAACTTGGCATATGCCGGCCGTCCAAACAGGGCATGATATGCGCTTTTGATCTTAACCACTTCAAAAGAATCATATTCATCCCCAAAGGCTACTTCCAGCTCAATCTTTCCAACTGGGTATGCCGACTTACCAGGTACAACACCATGAAAACAGTGTTGGATTGTTTAAGACTCTTGTCAGTCAACCCCATGTGACGAAACGTCTCATAATAGAGGATGTTGATGCTACTGCCTCCGTCCATGAGAACCTTAGTAAACTTATATCCACCAACCTGAGGCGCCACCACCAAAGCCAAGTGACCCGGATTATCAACCCGGGGAGGGTGATCCTCCCTACTCCACACAATAGGCTGTTCTGACCATCTCAAATAACGTGGAACCGCCGGCTCAACAGCGTTTACAGCCCTCTTATGAAGTTTCTGGTCCCTCTTGCACAAACTAGTGGTAAATACGTGGTACTGCCCACTTTTTAGCTGTTTCGGGTTACTCTAATACCCGGACTGCTGCTCCTATTGCTGCTGATTACTTTGGCCGGATTGCTGATTATAACCACCTTGGTTACCCGGATGGCCCTGGCCATGAAAACCGCCTCCGCCTGAGCCAGCGCCCGGGCCATGAAAACCACCGCCGCCTGAACCACTGCCAGGTCCGTCGTTACCATCGAACATGTTGGAATTTTTAAACGCCTCCATGATCGTACAGTCCTTCCACAGATGGGTAGCTGGCTTCTCCTGGGTGCCGTGTCTTGGACAGGGTTCATTCAATAGTTGCTCAAGAGTGGGACCTGACCCGCTGGACCGAGGAGGTGGCCTCCCTTGTGCCGTTGGTTGTTTCCTTGTGTACTGGTGTTAGCCACAAACTCGTCAGCCTTACGTTTATTACCTCCTTGATAAGCCGGGTTATGCTGGTGACCCTTGCCATTGCCGTTCTTTTTAACCTTCCCCGCCTTCTCTTCATCAAACGCGGGATCCTTGGTAATATTTGAATCAGCATATTTGACCAGAGCCGCCATCAACTGGCCCATGTCATGACAATCACGCTTGATCTGCCCCAGCTTCTGCTTCAGAGGTTCAAAACGGCAATTTTTCTCCAACATTAAGACCGCAGAGCCGGCATCCATCTTATCAGATGAATGTATTATCTCCTTGACCCGGCGCACCCAATGGGTCATGGACTCACCTTCCTCTTGCTTACAGTCAGTCAAGTCCACGATTGACATAGGTTGCTTACATGTGTCCTAGAAGTTCTGAATGAATCGGGCTTTTAACTCCGCCCATGAGCCGATGGAGTTGGGTGGCAACCCTTTTAACCAAGTGCGAGCTATTCCATCCAACATCATAGTGAAGTATTTAGCCATTGCTGCATCGCTGACCTCCAACAGCTCCATCGCCATCTCGTAACTTTCAATCCATGCCCCAGGCTGCAAGTCGGCCATTTAATTAGGCACTTTACGAGGCCCCTTAAAATCTTTTGGCAAGCGCTCATTACATAGAGCCGGCACCAAGGAAGGGACACATGCTGTTCTTGTGGCCACTCCTGCCTCAATAGAGGTTGCTGGATAAACCGGAAAAGCCTGATGAGCCGCCTACTCAGCTACCAGTTGAACTGCCCGCTCAGCCTCCTGACGGATCCTCTCCTGATCTAGCAAGTTAAAGGCTCCATCCCGCGCTTGGTCATGCCTGCGCGGCTGGTTACAGCGTTGGGCATTGCTTGACATAGCCGCTGAGACCATATGCCTGCTATAGCTCGGGCTCCGGCTTGGGCGAGGGGTCGAATGGATTCTGTCTCGACTATAAGAGAAAGCATCTTGTTGTGCCAGGGCTGTCTGAAGAAGTTCTCTGACCCTTCGTGTTTCGATCGCCGTTGGAGAGTCGCCTTCCATTGGGAGAGCCGCCAGACGAGCCGACGCAACAATTAAATTCTCCAAAGGGTTAGAGAAGTGACCCAGTGATACTGGCGTGTAATGAGGTGGAGCAGTACTCACACGGGGTGGTTCCATGGCCCTCGGCTGAACCGGCACCCCCGTCCCGGGTATTGTGATCCGGTTTCCCTTCGGCGGGTTGCTAGGACCGGCCCCGGGTGTGTGGAAAAGGTTCCTAGGATCGTAAGTCAGAGGCAGACGTGACTGAGTTTTCTGGTGTCTTCTCCTCATGACCTCGTTTGACGCGTTCAGATCCACCGAGAGCCGGAAAGTCTCTGCTTGAAGCTGCTAAGCACGTGCATCCACTACAAAAAAATACACTTCCGTGATGATACGTGTTTGTCAGAATAGGTCGCTTTTTTGTCATGCATGTACATCCATGACAAATTTATGACAGAATCAAGATAGTCATACCTGTGCTGTCGTAGAAGTGTTCCATGACATTACCAAAATTATCCTCATGGAAGTGTCCACTTCCATGACGATAAATCGCGCGTCACAGAAGTGCTTTCTTCAAGGGTGACCGACACATGGCATCCACCGTAACGGAACACCGTTAAGCTATCGGGTCGGGTTTTGGATCCGATAACCCGTTAACAGCCCCGATCAATGGGAAATTTCCACGTGTAAAATTCTTATTGGCCGGACGAAACACGTGACAGCTCGTCAGTGGGTCAGATAGGCGCCTATGATACGTCGACACGTGGCACGACCCAACAGAGGCCCATTCCTGTGAAAAGGCCGGCCCGTTTGACTTGGTCAAAAGTTGCCGGGTCCGCCCATGGAAATCCTGTTAACGACCTGTTCGCATATAGCCCATTTACAGCCCGCTAACCCAAAGCCCGTTACACCCTATCCGAATTAGGCCCAGTATTCTCATCTGGGCCATCCAATATGATTCCAGCCCGTTTTCACTTCTGGCCCATGTATGGCCCATGACGTCTTTCGGCCCATATGAGGCCCTATGTAACTCTTGGCCTATTAACGGCCCGTGGTGAAACTGGCCCGTAATGAACGGTGTATCACTTTATACCCATTAACGGCCCATTATTCCGTTGGGTCGTTTCCAGCCCATGTTATCTTTTGGCCTTCTGAGAGCCCATTTATTCTTGTGCTCATTTCCAGCATTCGTTTACTTACGGCCCGTTACTGTCATTTTCTGCTTGTGGGCCAAATTCAGCCCGTGGTTACAGTCGGCCCGTTTGTGGTCCATTAATACGTTGGGCCGTTTTCATAGCGTCATCAAATACGGCCTATTAACGATGGCCCATTACGGTCAGCCCATGAACGGACGATTCCAACTCTAGCCCATTTACGGCCATAATGCGGCCTGTTATTGGCCCATGTTTGGCCAATCGATCATACGGCCCGTATAAGGCCCATTGATGATACGGCCCGTAGAAGGCCCATTGTTTCTACGGCCCGTAGAAGGCCTACTGTTTCTACGGCCCGTAGAAGGCCCACTGTTTCTACGGCCCGTAGGAGGCCCAGTGTCACTACTATAAATATTAGCCCATGGTTATTGTGGACTAGTTTTAAAAAATAGGTTATTGCAGCCACTAGTTAACCGCGGAAAAAGAACTGCAATGACTACAAGAAAACAAATAAACAAGACGGCAAGGAAATAAACAAGCAAGTAACTAACGCTAGGCTATCACGGCTATTACACATATGTAATCCACTGGGCATCAAAGTTCGCCACCAGTGCAAATATAGGGAACAAAGCAGCATATCATATACACTGGCCGTCAAAATTGGCCACCAGTGCAAATAAACGCGGCAGCAAAACAAGAGCATAACTGAAACAACTTCAGAAGAGCTCAAGAAACGTTATCCTAGGTATCCACCATGCTGGGAATAAGCTTAGCAAGCTGATTAGCTTTATCCTGTTTGGCGCTAAAATCCTCCAACGCTTGCTGTTGCACCAGAAAGTATGCATCTGAATGCTCCAGGGACTTCCGCAGTCCTTCCGCTTCTTGTCGCAGCACAGCTGAACGATGTCTTTCAGCTTGTAGTTGAGACTCAAAAACCGAACTGATTCAGATAGTGAGTTTGAATAGCTTGTGCAAGCGGTAGTGGCCAGTAACTCCAACACTAAACCAAGACAGGATGTGTCACTATCCTGAACCTTATCTGCATTACTTCCTTTACCGTTGCTTAATAAGGCACTCTTCCCCAATATTCTGTCAGCATTCTAAAAGAAGAGACCAACAGACACATAACAAGTTTAGCATGTACTAGTATATGAAACTCATTTCGGTGAACCAGTTCATTAGTAAGGTGGATAGGATTAAACTACCAAGTGTTCTATTGCCAAGTACTAGTACATAATAAAAGCATCAAACAAACATATATCTATGTCCTATGGTAGCAATGGAATCTTAAATTAGAATAGTTGTTCTTCAGGTTTAGGCACTTGTTCTACATGAACAGAGTACAGTAAGACGCAAGAATATAATACTTAAAATAGAAAATGAGCTCATAGACCTTACCACGTTCTTGGTTCGGGACCAGTACAGAACAAGGCATTCCCAGTCATCGTCCAGTAAATGTGTCTCAGGAGAACATAAGGGAATTTGATGAGTTTCTTTGCCGGTGAAGTACGTTTTCTTTAGGTAATTCCGATACTGCCACCAAGCATTCTTGAAGATAGCAGAGGTATTAGCATAGGTTACCTCATCCTGAGTTTCCAAATCGGTCCTTCTCTATAGAGAAAAATGGGAAATTTTCTGTATTATAACCATCATGTAGGTAGGATGTATGTGACGAAGCAAAGTAATTGCCATGAATAACATTACTTACACATAACTCCTGGACAAACACCTGCAACTGGCATTTTCCTTCATCTTCAGTATAATATTTCCAAGATGGGAAGATACGCACATACGATTTAACAACATCAAATGCGATAGATGCTAAACTACGACTAGATGCACAATCGATTGGGTGAAGCTGGTTCTCTGTCCATCGTAGTAGGGGTACAATCTACGAGAGTTTGGGTTATGTGTGGTAGGGCTGGATCTTGTGCATGTACAACCGGGGTGCTATCTCCACCAAGAGGTAGCACTGTTTTATTTGAAGACTATGTGTTTTAGTCTGCTAGATACTGGCATCACCCGCTCCAATTCAAGTGGCTGATAAACAGGAAACATAGTTGAATGTACAGACATTGTATGAGAGACAGATGCAATAGATAGTGTGGAAAAAAGAGGGCATGAAATAGTTGACATGTATATTGTTTAACTAAAATGGATAGCATGACATAATTTCACATATATGATGTCTATCTAAACTGGATAGCATAGCATAACATAATTCAAAGATATGATGAATAACTAAACAGGATCGCATGACATAATTCACCTACATATTATCTAAGTAACCAGGATCACATCATTTAATTCACATATGTGATTTATATGCTAAACAGAGGGCATTCGATATGATGTCTGAACTAAGAACATGGTGTTGAATATTGTGTATATGATGTCTAAACTATGCAATGCAAGACACCGTATGCATGATATGAACAGTATAACCGTGCCAAGTTAGAGCATACACCTCAATGGGGGAATAGGACTGGTCATCTGTCTCTGAATCCATCTCTGAGGAGCTATCGGGACCCAACAAGAGATCTGCTTCGACAGGTAGCACTGTCTGCTCTGAAGCCCTTGTTTTCACTCCAGATTTTTCCATCTCCCACCCAAATGGGTGATTCATAAGAAGAGTAGTTTAATGTACAAACATTGTCGACAAATGGAAATGTAACAAAGAAAAGGATGGGCAAGATATCATTCAAATATATGATGCCTGGTTAAACAAGATGGCATTGCACATTTCACATATATTATGGCTGGCTAAAAGACATGAGACTGCATAATTCCCATATATGATATAGAAACTAAACAGGTGGCATTACAGAACATGTCTAAACTAAGCAGATGACATATATGATGTCAAAAGTAGGCACTGCAAGGCAACATATGCATGATATGACTAACATCATCATTCCAAGGTAGAGCAAACACCTTGGGGGTAAATAGGAGTGGTCAGTGGCGTCCGAATCCGCCTCAGAACAGATATGTTCTTCTGGATTACAATCTGGAGAGGGGTGGGGAGGGTTTGCCATTGAACCCACCAAGGAACGATGTCTGCATGACATTGTATTGCCACACAAAACTCTTCTCTTTTTCTCTACATGTCTAACATGACTGTGTACAATATCTGACATGCATACGAAAAAAATATGGTGAGATTATGTAAGGAGAGCATGCAGAAATTTAGAGTGATGGTAACAACCAGTGGATCGATGTTTTTCCGTTGAACCAAAATAGGCCTAATGGATCGACGTGTATGTATAGTAATAAGTGATGCAACAAGTGTACAACCTCTTTGCCGTAGCCGTGTCGACCTCGGCATCATTGGGTTGGTCGCTGAAGCAGTTGAGGCAGAGGTGGCTTTCGGAGGTGTGGAGGAAGATCTGAGGAATCTGTAGACGGTGTCCATGGGCACTGCTCTGTTGTGATGGTTCGTTCTGTCATTGCAGCAGCTCCGGTGAGCCGTAAGACGTCAAGGTTGAAGCAGCACAAGACAGACATCGTCAATCTCAAGTGGGATTCTAATAGCATCTCCAATACATGATGTAAAATGGATGTAAAATTAACATCACCAAAAACCACCTGACTACAACAGATGAGGTAAAAACTGTTGACTCTGAACTTAACTATTGAAACTGAAATTTACTATGGAATCTGAATGCTACTGTCGAAACTGAACTCAATGGTAGCAGAGAGGCACTTGACATGTAGATTAGGGAGGGCCTGCAGTTCATCTTCAACCTGCACCCCCCCCCCTAAGCCGCCAGCCACCACCGGCCGAACCGCCGGCCCCAGCGCCGCCTCGCCGCCTCAAAACAACTCGCCACCGCCGCCCCGGCCAGCCCTCTAGCCCCCCTGCCCCCACACCCTGAACCCTAAGATAGATAGTGGGGTACCTCTCCGGCGAGCCCCCGTCCCCGCTGCGGGTGGTTCTTCCTTAACTCCGGCGAGCCCCCCAACCCCTGAAAATCGACTGACCCAAAAGTCGATTCAATCGACTGAAGTGTGGCTTAATTAGAGCAGAGAAGCAGCACAAGCGAGGGGGAGAGCAGCAGCAGCAGCTGGGCGAGCGAGCGATCGAGCGAGAGCCGGAGCAGCAGCAGCAGCAGATCCGACTGGTATGGACGCCGCTGCCGAAGGGGCCTCGCACTGGGGTAGAGCCGCCGTGGAGATGTCGCCTGCGGCGCCGGCTTCAAGGTAGCCGCTCCATGGGGGTGCGGGATGGAGCACCGTCGGCGCCGGGAGGTCGAGTTAAGGAGAAGGTGCGATGCGATGAGTGTACAACCTCTTTGGTGGCGCCGAGTAGGCATCGGCTTCGTCCGAGGGGTCGGTGAGGATGCTGCGGTTCTGGTGGAGCAGGTTAAGGCGGCGCTGTGGGTATGGAGCAGCCGCGATAGACAAGGCGATCGTCGGAGCAGCTCCTTGGAGGTAGAGGATGGGGCGGCTGAACCGGCGGGACGACGAGATGGACGACGGATCCTCATCTAGGGAGGTGGACGAGGGACGTCGAGCTGTTGCGGTGGACGACGTCATCGGGGAAGAGGCTCCCGCTGGGCAGCAGTGACGTGGCGGGCGGAGGAGGGTGGGGTTTCGCGGCTGGAGCGGAGAGGTTATGGCGGCCTGGGATTTCGAATGGCGAAAAGGGGGTGAAGCATGACTTAGGAACGCGCTTGCCCAAAATGTAGGGTGTGTTACAAAAGTACCCCCCACCGATTTGAACTAGCGGCCCTTTCGGCTCAGGGTTAGAAGGGGGATTTCGCGTGTCGGGATTTGGCAGCTGGAGGGAGTTTTCGCGTGCGTTGTAATTTCGGGATAGCAAGGCGCGGGTTGTGAAGGCGCCAGTTTTGGGAGCACGATATCTGAATTTTCGGGATATAATAAGACGCGGGTTGAATTTTAGGGACAAGCCTAACGTGTAGTAATATTGTACTTGTACGTACCAAATCAGTTCGCACTTCCCTCAACCAAAAAGAAAATGAAAAAAATAAAACTATTCACACCACACAAAGAGAGAGTCTTGCCCCGTTTTACTATACAAATGCTATTCAAAGCTACTCCCTCCTTCCATCTATATAGGGCCTAATGCATTTTTCGATGCTAACTTTGACCAAATATTTGAGCAATGATATATGACATGCAGCTTACGCAAAGCACACCGTTAAATTCTTCTGTGAAAGGTTCTTTCAAGAATATAATTTTCACATTGTGCATGTCATGTACAATTAATCTTGTCAATAGTCAAAGGCGGTCTTAAAAATCTCATTATGCCCTATATAGATGGAAGGAGGGAGTATGAATCCATGTTATGTCCGATTAAATTTTTTCGCTTGCTGTACAATGCATGTAACCTACTCATACCAACATTTTAGTGCATTCCAAATGTCTATACTACCGCTCGAATTCGAACTAAATTTGAATTCGTTTCTCTATTTCAATAAGAATCTACAATCATGATTGTTGCCAACTTCAACCATCATAGTTTCCTTGCTATCCGCGAGATATAAATCAGACGGCCTATAATGCAGGATGGCAGGCACACCATCATCAACAACTCCGTTTTTTATGAGAGTAGAGATAAAATATATTAAATGTAGTATACCATGTTCATAACCACACCATGTGTATCACCGTTATATATATTCACACATCCATCGGTTTGAAACACTATGATAAATTCTTCAAATATATGAATTCTCTTTTTATAATGAAGTATATATGATCTCTATTCCTATTTTACACCCACACAACCCTCTTATCTTTGTAGCTAGTGCTAACTTTCTCTTGTGCATGCACACGCCCGCATCCCTCTCATCCTCCCTCAGCATTCTCTAGCTCCATCGCGCAAATTCGTCTTTTCACTTTAGGTCGTTCACCCACGGTGTGTGTTGGGCCCCCCAGCTCCTTCTTTACGGCACACATCGATCGGTATGCCTCTCTAGCCTAGTGTGCCTAGCACAAACACAAGCTTCCCCTCTTCTCTTGTCACCGTCCATGCCTCACTCCCACCACTCTTTTTATCATTCTCGTACTCGCACACTCCTCCCCCTCGATATAGTATGCCTCTCGTACCACCTCCTACATGCATCCCTCTCTCTCTATCCTTCTCCTCGTGCCTCATTTGCTTCTAACACACACATGCATGTATACCGATCGATCTCCCAACATATACCTAGATCGACTTTAACTACCCCCCCCATCAATCGGCGTACCTCACAAGTTATGTCTCTCCTTTCCCTTACAAAGGGCGATTGATCTTCCTATGTAGTTACGTATGCTTACCACAGCCACATCGTCCCCCCCTCATCATTCGTGCATGCCTCCTAACCCGTCTCTCACACGCACGTGCACAGACAACAAGCAGCCATCTCCTCTCTTATTGATATTGCGGGCGTGCCCTCCGTTTTTCTAGCAAGCCGATCCCACCATTTGTTAGAAGCAACTCCACTACCACCCCCTCCAACACTCTAGCTCTGTCTCTCTCCCAACCTTATTCATCTCCTGCACATATGCATGGATGCCGATCGATCTCCCTTAATACATGAGGCAGATCGATCTCCTCAATACATGAGGTAGGCCTCTCTCCTCCTCCACACATATACCAGCCATTGTACCTCTATAGTTAATTGGGCCTCCCTCTTCCCCCACCACACACCGATAGTCGAGCGCTGCAGGTTGGTATCCATGCCACAGAGACAAACTGCACATGTCCCATCTCACGTTCTAGTAGGCCAGCCACTCTATATCTTTGACGTGGGCACACACAAATTCGATGGCACTCTTTATCGATCGCGCGCACACACACACATCATCATCCCTCTCTTCGATTCTATGGACACCTCAAGCTGATGATACGTCCACTCTCTTCTCGTGGATCGCCCCCTCTATATATATGTTATATCCAGGACTCTATTTCACACACATTGCATATGTTAAATATTTTGATTGACCCCCCCCACAAAAAAAACTCTCAAGAACCCACACACTATATCTCTCTAGGTTTGTATCTCTCTCACACAACCCCACGTAGGTGGTGTACATATACAAGAAGAGAATAGGCGCACCGTGCACGTACTCACGCTTCGTGCGCAGCCACACCCGCGCGGGTACACGGTGGAGCTCATTTCTCCGTAGAAGCTGAATTTGTCTTTGAAACATCAAGTGGCCAGAGACTCAAAAACTTATTTGCCCATTAGTGACTTGTCAGGGCGGTGGATTTTAGTTTGTATGATAATGTTGCATCCACCTAAAGTAACGAAAGTTCTTACGTAAACTTCCTAGTAATTCCCACTTCGTAGGTGCAACATTACTCCTAACATTTGTAATATCAGTTTGAAACTTGTAATATTGCCGTGTCCTATTCCTGCGTTTTCAAAATCATGCGAATCAAACAGGTCCTGTGTTGGTGATGATGTTGTGCCTCCCAGCTTTCACCAATAGCCGTCGGATCTAGATCTGACGCATACAAACCAAGCTTCTCCATTTTTGCAAAAAGATGCCCACACTTGTTCCCTATTTACAAACAACTCCTTGTCTCTCACAATCAGCCTCATCTCCTCCCCACCACATCTAGGAGTAGAAGGCCATGGAAAAATCTGGCGCGATGGCCACTGCCGGAGCCATCCACCCCCAATCTTGGTGTTCCGTGCAATGCACGGGCATCTATGCACGGGAAATTATGTCGAACAAGGCTAGTTGTAAGCAGGCTAGCTCTACAGCCATGCTGATAGTGGCTGTAGACGGTGAGACTGACTATGGTATGCCAAACACGGAGCCTATACTCAGGTGTCATCTCTGGCGCAGGGTCTTGTCACTTCACTGTGAGGAGCAGCACGTAATAATTTGACCAACGGATAGTACAGTGCTAGTAGTCCTACTACTACTCCTACATTGGTAGTACTACTACTAGTACTAGTAGCACCACCTTCTGGATTTAGGAGTACTACCACGGCCATCTGGATTTTAGTATTTGACTAGCAATATCTAGTAATGCATGTCACCAAAAATGTACTACTCCCTCTTTAAATAAATACATGGTGTTTTATTCCTATCGGCGAGAGAACTTAATGTTTTTTTGCTACTCCTAACTAGAGTACTAATAGGATTACATGCAATGAACTAAACACTTCATGTCATGTTTGGTAGTCTGAAGTCATTGAAAGCATGCACGACCCACATCTCTCATTGGTTGATATGTCACGAAATAAGAAACAAGGAGGGAGTTAATGCACCGTGCCTAAGTATTTTGGGATTATTTGGTTTTTGTAAGGTGACTTACACAACATTTTTGTTTACATGCATTAACATTTTATTAGTTAAATCAAAGGTTAAAACTTGGCGCAAAATGCAAAGGGGACCAATAAACCAGTAAACATCAAACTTCTCTCGTTTGGCCCCAACTAGAGGTCCGGTGAGATGACTATACTACACCAGCACGGAGGGGGACGTAGCTTCATTGACTTACGGCAACTGCCTTTGGGTGAATGACACGTGGCCCCAGGGGGTGGCTGGCCCACCTATCATACAGCCAAAGGCTGGTGCAGTAGAGGGCCGAGGAGTAGTACGAAATCCTATGCACCTACGCACGCTAACCTAGGGCTGAGTGATCACTCGAATCGCAAGATCAGTTGACTAGAAGCTATGCTAGACCCATGGAGGCGATGAGCGCGAGCATCAGCCGGCTGTGCCAGATGGTCCACGACGCCGGCCTGCGGCCCGGCACCGAGGAACGTCTCCAGGTAGTATTGCTTGAGGCCGCTAGGGCGAGGGGCCGCTTGGATGACAACTTCGTCTCCTTGTTCGACGAGGTCCTCGTCGGTTTCCTCGACAAGTTCACCATCATCAAGAAGCTTGCGGACAACTTTGACATAAGCCTCCAGCCGACGCGCCCAGGCTCTGCGATGCCTGCCACCCTCAACGGCCACTATGGTAACAACCTCTTCGACGCACTGGTGGCCCTGCGACTGCCCACCGTCGCGCCAGAGAATGTCCACCTCGAGGTCGCGCTCGCTGCGCAGCGCCTGTCGTAGCAAGACACCATCGACATAATCACCCACGTCTACGCACAAATCATCCACAAGGACTACTACATGCAAGAGGAGGACGATAGGATGCTGGCCTTCTTGTAGCGCAGGGTAACCTTGGACGGCACTGTTCAGAAGCACGTTGAGCTCGCCGCCAACGCCGCTCCTCCTCACATGTCGGTTGGTGACCCGGCGCACTAGGGCGTGAGGATGTCGTTGAACGTTGATGGATCCGTATGTATTTTTATCTTTCCATCAAATCCATGTAGTAGTATATGATACTACAGTAATTATCTTACCTTTTGCATCAACTTCATAATTTTCATACGTACTCCATGCATGAACGGCGCCAAACCCAAACTTCTCATTACTCTAGGCAAAATTGTTATTTTCTATCTATCGGTCGCGCCATGGAGCAGAACCAAATTTTACAAGTTACGAGTTCAAAAGGAAAAGCCTGCCGCGTTCGTGTCGCACCCCCACACGGTTGGTCCGGCACGCCGCTCAAGCGGGAATGCATGCGGTGTTGCATTTTCACTTACAAGTGGGACCGCAGTTGAGCAAACCGACTATCGGCAAACCCCCACCCCGCCCACCGCGCGATGGCTGAGAAAACAGGAGGGAGAAGAGATGGCTGTAGCACGGACTCCAAGAAAATTGGTGTTGGATCGGACTCGTGTGGGTGGCGTGTGCCGTACTGCTAGACGTGAATGCTAGTTATGGCCCATGCCACCCCACTATATCGAGCCTATATCGAGGTACGCAGAACAAATTTCCTGCAGTCCGTGCTCAGCCCTCCTCTATCTCTCTTCTCAGCCAGCCAGCGGACGCGCGGAGCCCATCGTCTGTTTGCTCACATGCGGCCCCACATGTCAGTGAAAACGCAAGAGGACCCACTAAACCTGCACATCTTTCACCTCGACGTGCTGGTGATGAAAAACAAATCCAATAAAGATCTTCGGTGGCCGCTTTTGGAGTTACTCAAGAGTAGTAAGATTCTATTTACAGTTTAACCCAAGATGCACATCTCGTGGCTTCAACTACCAATCTATTATCTTTCATGACACGACCTGGATGCTGGATGTCCCACGTGTCGGCAAAAGGAGGAAGAACCCGACCAAATCTTCGGTTCTGCTCTCGGATTAGACTTGTTGTGCTAACTTAAAAAGAATTATTGTGTACTCCCTCCGTTCAAAAATACTTGACTTCCATTTGTCCAAAAATGGATGTACCTATATACTAAGACATGTCTAGATACATATATATTTTGACAAATAGAAGGCATGTATTGTGCAACGGAGGGAGTAGAATGGATGCAAGTTTTTGTATTGGGAAGAAGAGTACATCCATATATTGATAGAGCACAATTTAGTATATGTTCTATCACTTTTAGCTAGCAGAGAGGCTAGAGATGAGATTAGTGCACTTGTTGATACTCCTACTAGAATAGAGGCTAGACATGAGACTAGATGCGAGGAAGCAACGTCTACTTCTTTACACTCGAAGAAGAAAGAAGCACGCAAGATCGAGCCTCCGCAGATCAACAATGAATGCATCGAGAAGGCACTAATCCAACTTACAGGAGTAGTAAAATGTATTCTTGTGGTTCTTGTTTTCTTTGGTCTTGCATTTCTAGTCAAAATTATCATTGGAGTTGGCCTAACAAGTGGGACTGCAGTTAAGGAAACCAACTATCAGCAAACCCCCACCTCGCCCGTCGCGCGATGGCTGAAGTTAGAGAAATGACGAGGTTGAAGATATTGCTCTAGCACGGACTCCGAGAAATAATATGGTGTCAGATGGATGTCGTGGTGGTGGCGTGTGCCGTACTCCTGGACGTGAATGCTTGTTCTGGCCCATGCCACCCTACTACTCCTACTACTTACCCCTACTATATACTGTAGTACTCTACTAGTATCGAGGATTCGAGGTGATGGTTACATACAGCGAACACATTAACATATGGCTACAGTAAAAACACCCGCCCGACGCGTGAAGCATGTGAAGCTAGTACAAATAGTGTACTACTATTGTTGATTGGCCTCATCCGATAACCTGTTGCAATGCACGTACAATTGTGTATTCGGAAAATATTTTTTTGCCTCGTCGCACCACTCACTCAGAGAAGCGACTCGAAAGCCATCCATAAATTTAGTAAGTTTATCACACGCATATCATTTTATTCCATACAACAGGTCATCAACCCACATCGACAATGAGGATACATTATAAATACTAAAGTTTTCACCACACAACAAATAACAAGCCATGAAATGAACTTCAACTCAACCATTCCGTGGCGTTGGAAATGCTTGCTTTGAACCACAAGTGATTCTCTAGGACAGGCCATCCGTTGTCGATCTGGAGACCAACACAGGACCGATCATCCAGGCTGAAGCGGCCTACTATATCAGTACCAGGGTAGGGAACCACCCAAATGTCCGAGGTATAGACATAGTTGCTTCTCATAAATGTGTCAACAGCAGTTGGATCGCCTTTCACCATCATCGGATAGTTTTGTCTAAGGAAGAGTGAGTTTTCTCCAAGACTATCAATTCTGTGCCAGGGAGAAGGAGTTGGCGGTAGCACACTAGTATCCATCCCGAATACCATGCAACGGGTGTTGGAATAGGTCCGGAGAGTGCGACCATGGGAGACACCTGCTTCCTTAGCAGTAACATCATCAGTGGGCTGTATACACACAAGAATAGGTGATCCATCAGAATTAGTTACCAGGCGCCATAGAGTATATGGGCGCTGCTCGTCCTCATGCTCATGATCATCACCATCGGCATCTCCCCCTTGGTTATAAAATTTTTCAAGTATAGGTGGTGGGATGTTCACAGGACCTTGGAAACACAAGAAGAAGGTTAATTAGTAAAGGGAAACTTGCTAACCCGCATGCATGTGGATGAAACAATTATAATTGCGATGGAAGACAAACGTACCGAAACTACTAGGATGCCATGCAAAAACAGTGCCACAAGTGGTGGCAGAACACACAAGGCCCTCGTATCAAATTGCATCACAGTACTCATCCGTGTACAGAAACTGATTTTTGAGCAATATCCATCGAGTCGAACCACGAAGGACGGCAACAAGTTTGTCAAAGATAGCAACAACTTGATAGTTGTTGTAATTCCAAGAGCGGTTGGGAACTCGACAAATTGCTATCTTCCGTAGAAGGCAATCACCATGATCGTATTTGAACGTTCGTACATTACCAGTGTGCTCAACCTCTGGGCAGTGTGCTGAGATTTTTGGAAGTGGAACCCGGTGACGAGTGTACACATTCACAAGTTCCCACTCTCAGTTGGACCCAATGTAAACAACCCAATCTCCATTTGCGCTTGCCCAAGCCTTTCCCTCAAGCGATGGCATCTTAACATCATACGTATCATTATCAAGCGGCATCAACTAGCACAGGGCGAGGCCTCCATCATGCCGGCGCCAGTCATCAGGGTCACGGCGAAGGAGGTAGGGGAGATCAAACCGCTCCTTGACTCTTGGGTTCATCGTAATGATGTTATTAGTTGAGTCGAGAATGGGCTTGAACGAACCTGCCTTGCTAGCCGAGGTTATGACGTCGCACCGATCAATGAGTTCCTCCACCACGTCATCTTTCAGATCGGGGCAAGAATAACGGGGTCGTTTCCGGCCTGTTCCCTCCATGGAGAAGATGATCGAACAATGGCAGAAGAAAGGGTGAAGGGCTGAAGGAAAATGGAGGAGGGAGAGGAAGAGTGTGCGATAGCAGTTCCAAATCGAGAGGGAACTGCGAAGAGTCGATGGACGGTTGCGAGTTTGCCACGGTTCATGAAGAGACACCCCGGCCTACACGTCTGTTCAGAAATACTCCTACTACTTGCCGTCGTCTCACTGATATGTTGGAACGGGACCACATGTCAACGAAACATGGTGTGTAATTTCTCGTGCAAAATGCGATCTGGCCGCGTTGGCCCGAGGTGCCGCATTGGTTATTGACCTTTATTTTTTAATGGCGTGCCGATCAGTTTTGAAGCACGACTAACTGGTACTGTACATGGAGAGGATGATAGCAGGGACCCGCCAAGGTCATGGCAGTACGCAAGCAAGTGCCTCCTTATTTCAAGCGAATAAAAAAATGGCTCCTCCTAGTGGATTTCTGACATCTGGGTCCCATGTCATTGTTAACGTAGTCAATAAACGAGAGAATTGCACAACGAGCGGCTGACACCAGGGACCCAACAGCTCGCCCAGTTATTTTTGTTTTGGGTTAATTTGATAAATGCCACTCCAAATCTGGTGTATCCGAGAAATGCCACTGCAATTTCCAAACTTTGAAAAATGCCATTTCATGCCATTTCTAGTGGCATTTTTCGAAGTCTGGAGTGGCGTTTTTCAAAGTTTGCAAACTACAGTGAAGTTTTTCAAAGTTTGCAAAAATTGCAGTGACATTTTTCAAATATTGGAAATTGCAGTGGCATTTTTATGAATCGCCATAATTGGAGTGGCATTTATCTAATTTGTTTTTGAGACGAAAGCAGGGTGTCAACTGGGCTGTGTGGGACACTCTGGCCTGTCTAGACAGCCTTTTCTTTTATGTTTACCACAGACCAGCCCAGTAGTTTTTTTTTCTTTCTGAAAATGGCTAGCCCAGTTCTTTTGTGATTTGTCAAGTAAGTCGCTTTATCAGGCCTATTGGGCTGCAAATCTTTCAAGACAAGGAGAGCTTCATTCGGCTGGCGGAGAAAATGGCCTATCAGTAATGAGAAATGGGATGTACATTTTTAAAACACATCAAACCAGCAATTATTTTCAAATATCTTTTTTTCATTTTGAGATTTTAAATTGCATTGATTTTTATGCATGGACAATTTATTGGATTTTATATTGATATACATTTATTTTTAAAATCAGTCTGAATGTGACTTGAAATTTCAGGATTAAAAACAGTTCAGACCGCACCGACATATGAAAATTTTCGTATAATTTTTTAACCGTGGCCACAATATGGGTTGTAATGCTAACATAAAGAATATGAGCTCCAAAAAAACCCGTAAGAATTAGCAAATGGGCTGTAAATTATTTGAAATAATGGCAGATGGGCTGTATGTTGTTTTCCACAGATTTGAGGCTTTCCACAGATGGCATGTATACTGTTGGATGTCCATCCAACGGCCGTCGTGCTTCTTCAATCTCTGCTCTTCCTGCTCCAGCCGCTCAAACAAGCGCCGACGGGACTGCCTACTCCCTCCTCCCCGTGGCCGGCTGTGCTGCCGCGCAGGCCTCACCACCCCATTGTACTCCCATCGCTGGCCTAGCCATCCCTCTACTCACCCACACCTGCTGTTATTCTCCGGCGACGGCAGACGAACCAGTAAACCCTCGTACAATCATACTCCCTTCTGCGTGGGAAACAAAAACAACGGCCGAGTCTTCCCTGCCTCCATGTCGTTCCCTTCCTAGGCCTCGCCGTCATCCACCGGCCTGGTGCTCTCGGCGTGGCGTGGTTAGCGTGGTCAACGATCGACATGCATCTGTAGTGGACTATACGTGGAGAGGCTGACAGCTGGGTCCATGGACGCACGCAAGGAAATGCCTCCTTATTACGCGCAAAATAATGATTTCCTCCACCTAACATCTGGGACCCACCGAAACGGCCTCTGCATTTCGCGAAAAAAACGTTACCACTGCTGATAGCTCGGACCCACCAGCTATATCTTCGCACGCAAGGAAATGCCTCCTTATTACGCACAAAAAAATGAATACTCCCCCTGCTAGCTGGGACCTAGTATAGTGGGCCTACTAAGTTGACGGGGACGAAGGGCTTTGTCAACTTAGTCAATATGCACGATTCTAGCTCGACTGACCGTACGATGTCCATCCAACGGCCGTAGTGCTTCTTCAACCTCTGGTCTTCCTGCTCCAGCCGCCCAAAGCAGCGCCGGTCGTCTTGCCTGCTCCTGCCTCCCGTGGCCGGCTGTGTCGTATTTCGGATTCCGTCAGACCCTTGAGGTTCGAACACTGGGGTGCGCGCGGAGATTTCGCCTTCTACCTACCTGCACCCCTCCGCCTCGCTAAGATCTAAGCTATGGAAAGAACAGCACAAGAGACACAGGGTTTATACTGGTTCGGGCCATCATTGTGGTGTAATACCCTACTCCAGTGTGTGGTGGATTGCCTCTTGGGCTGATGATGATGAGCAATACAAGGAAGAACAGCCTCGCGAGGGTCTGTTCTTGGCTGGGGGGATGAACTGCTAGGAGGAGTTCAGTCACCCTTCTCTCTCTCTCTTCACGATTGCGATCCGATCTCGGTCTTGGGTTGGCCGATTCTGGATCCCTCTACCCTGTGGGTGGCTAGTCCTATTTATAGGCAAAGGCCCTGGGCCTCTTCCCAAATATTGAGCAGGAAGGGCGCCAACAATTGGCCATTTTGGAGGGGAACATCTCGTACACTTATCCTGACTAAAGTTGGTCCTCGCCTGCCAAAGGCTCTGGTGGTGACGCTGGCTTGGGCTCCACAATGACTTCTTCCCTTCCGTTGGACTGGTCTTGGTCTCGTTGCACCGAAACGGGTGCCTTTGCTTGATGCTCTCGCCTGCGCTTGCTCCCTTTGCACCAAAGGGGAAAGGAGGACACCGCGCGGGCTGGCGCCCTCCTGGCGCCCTTGGTCGTCATGGCTTGCGTCACGGGCACCTCGTGAGGTACCCCGCCTTGATCTCTCCGCCTCCTCGCGAGCCAGCCTGATGAGGTCGTGCCTGAGGAAGCTCCGTGTCGTCCGCCCCGCGAGGCTTGGCCCCTCGCGAGGGTCTTGGGTCTATGTTGATGAAGACGGGCCGTGCTGGGCCCACTTTGAGCCACGCCATAGGCCGCAGGCAGGCAAGTCTGGGGACGCCCGTTCCCAGAACGCCGACAGTAGCCCCCGGGCCAAAGGCGCGCCCGGACTTGGCCGTGCAGGGAGGCGAAAGGGCAAGGGCGAAGCGCCGCGGGCCCTAACAGCCTGCGGCCTAGGGCGTCGCGTGGCGGTTGGTTGGGCGTGGGCGTCTCCACTTCCCCATGGCGCCTCGGCAACTGCACGGATTGGACAAGTCCCTGCATGCAAAGCGGGTCATGATTACCTGTGATCGTGGAGGTCGGCGGTTGGCCTTCGCCGGCCATAAGTACGGAACGGCGCGCGCCCTTCCAGTCCATCCCTTCATGCTTCTCCTTCTTCTCGGTACTTGCTCCGTCTTGCTGCAATGGCTCCGATCCGCCGGTTCTTGACGGCAGAGAAGGGAAAGGCTCCCCAAGAGGAGCCAGACCCGCTCCCGCCGAAGAAACGGCTCGCCCTCCGCGGCCGGGACGAGGGGGCCCATCAGGTGGTGTCGAGGCCCTGGTGCGAGCGGCCACCACCGGGGTTCCCGCTTCCCTTGTACGCCCACATCGAGGGCTCTGAAGGAGTCGATGCCGATCGCCACAGGCGGCGCCGCCGTCGGTGCCAACGGGTCATGAAGGTGTGGGTCGTCCCCCCTGGGGTCCACACCGAGGGCTCCTCCCGAGAGTTCGTGCTCCACGCCGCCATGCCTCCTCAGTCCTGGATTCGCCTTCCTCCCTTCTTTGCCTCCATCATCCCGCATGGAGAGCTCCTGGAGCTTTGGCTGTAGCACGCCGGCTGCAGCGCCCTCGCGACCGAGGCAGAGGTCGCGGTCGTTGCCCCGGGTGAGGTCTTCATGACTCGAGGCTGGTGCGAAATCGCCCGGGTCTGCAGGACAAGAGGCGCCCTCGCGATCCACTTGGAGTACGACGGTGCTTCGGTGATGTTCCTCAAGGTCTTCGATGTGAACGGGCGCCGGCTGGAGTGCTGCCCCAGGAGAGGTGGTCGGGACCCTGCTACGGTGAGGACTGGGCCCGCCGACCGCTCCCTTGGCGGCTCCTCAGGCGGCGGAGGCGGCGGAGGTTCCAGCGACTCCGGCGAGCTCTTCGCGACTCCGGAGACGAGCGACGACAGCTACGAGCCCCCGAGCCAGCGCCACTCCTGGAGCAGGGCGGGCTCGTCAGGCCGCCGCCGACTCTGATCTGGATGGGGTTGGCGTCGGTGCTTGATGGCCCACTATTGATGATGGCGTCTTTTGCAGGGACGCGCGTAGTTTGTGTCCCTTTAGGATCCGTTCCCTGCGAGGAATCAAAAACGTGTCCCGTAGGGGCTTGTAAGGTGCCTGTGATCCTGTCTTGTATATATAACCCTTGTCGTAGAATTGCGTGAGTTGCTCATTCCATCTTAGCTCAGTCCTCCCTTTCGAACCTCACGAGGGCTTGGTGCTCTGCACCGATAGGTCCCAGTCCCAAGGCGGCTTCAGCCATCGCTAGTATGCCAGGTCGTGATGCCGTGGTCAAGGCCAGGAGGTGAGCAACCCGGAGTCCGGTAAGAGCCCCTGAGTCGCGATGCTCAGAAGGTCCCCTTTGGCGCCCAAGCAGCCGTCGTTCGGCGAGAAAGGAGAGCGGCGTCGCTAGCATGGGATAGCATTAGGTGCGGGGATGGTGCCACGGTAGCTGGCGCTTTCGGGCGATGACTTATCTTGAGGATCAGGGGCCGCTCCCTGGTGTGTCGCCGGGTCCGTGCATCGGCAGGCGCGAGGTTGCTTGGCGAGGTCCTCGTGTATCTCTCCCCTCTCGCTTTTTCTCCCCTTTATGCTCTATGTCCTCGGGTCCCGGCCCTCGAGCGAGTCTCAGCCGTCGCTGGTATGCTAGGTCGCGATGCCATGGACAAGGCCAGAGTGTGAGGGCTGGAGAGCCAGTAGGAGCCCTGAGTCGCGATGCTCAGGCACCCCCCCCTTTAACGTGCAAGCGGTTCGCGCGGGTGAGAGTGGGGGAGACACCGCAAGGGCCTCGCCTGACGCAGCTCCTTTAGGAGATCCTGTAGACCCATCATAGAAAGAACGAGGGGTTTCCATGACAATTGACAGTCAGCCGTTGGTTGCTTCCGAGGGGCGATGAGGCACTGAAGGCTTGATGAGGTGGCGCCATGCGGGGCTGCCGCGGCCAGAGCTCAGCCATTCCGGTTTGTCGGCGTTGCAGGGACGGACCCATGCGCAAGCGTCGTGCCGTTTGGGAGCAGCTCCGTCAGTTGGCGTCAGTTGAGCGGGCAACTAGGTCAAACACATTAGCCGCGAAGGAGTGGATTCATTCAAATAGATGCTGGGAAGGCGGACATCACTGGGTCAGGCCCGAGCGACTTGGGGGTGATGCAGCCCGTGGGGCGCCCCCAACAAAGTAAGCTAACAACATGAAATAAAAGGGATACATGCCGTAGGGACGGACCCACGCAGCCTGGGAATAATGTAGCCCTGGGGGGCGCTCCCAGCTGGAAATGAAACTTGAAAGATGTCACCTGATGATGTTGAGGACGAAGGAGTGTTGGTGTAGCAGACTCGGCGGGCTGCGGAAGCCGATCCTCACAAGCCCCCAGGCCCAGGGGCCTCGGGAGGCTCCGGAGGCGCTGGTGGCTCTTCGCGGACCATCTCCATCTCCGCTAGGGCTGTGGAACGCCTGGCCTCTTGAGCCTCCATGATGCCCCTCATGAGGCGCTGGCATGTGGCAGCCGCGTTCGGCAAGCCGTAAGGCATGCGAACGTAGCTGTGGGATGGACCTTCGCAGCGCCCCACTCGCGAGGGCCAGAGGCGCTCCAGAGAGGCGACTCGATTGAGCCCTGGTATGTCGATGCAGACGCGCAGCCCACCATCCTCGCCTGGATGGGGAGCCACAGCTGGTAGGCGGCGGCCGCATTTCATGACTCTTGACTCCTGTAGCTCCTGAATGGCCTTGCTGACGAACTCTTGAGGGTCTGGCTCTCCTTGCCTTACTCCTTGAGGAAAACGTGCTTCGAAACACACCTCCATGTGGTGCCCAAGCGCCTCCCTTGTGACCTTAGCCAGGTCGGTGGCCCTCCAGGGGAGAGCCCCCGAGCCCTGCCTGAGGAGGGCACCGGGCGCGCTTTCCTATGCGATGGAAGGAGGTTCCCCCTGGGCAGGCGCGGGCCCTGACGGGCCTGCATCCTGAGGGGCTGGCCCGGACGATGTCTTCTTCTTCTTGGGGGCGGTCTCGGGAAGCCTCCTGCTTCCGCGATCCGGGTCTTCCAGTGATGCGGCCTGAAAGGCTCGTACCAAGGAACACACCGCGTCCTTCTCTTCACAGGGCACCGTGATGACTCCGCCACTTCCTGGCATCTTGAGGACGTTGTAGCCGTGGTGAGTTACGGCCATGAACTTGGCCAGCACTGGGTACCCAAGGATGGCGTTGTACAGTAGGCGAATGTGGGCGGCGTCGAAGTCGATGAGCTCGGTGCGGTAGTTGTCGCGTGCCGCGAAGGTGACAGGGAGGCGGACCTGCCCAATCGGGACCGTGGAGCCGTCGGTGACTCCGGAGAAAGGCTTGGTTGGCTGAAGCTGGTTGTAGGGCACTTGGAGATTGTTGAATGTTTCCACGGATAGGACGTTGAGCCCTGCCCCGCCATCGATGAGGGTCCTGGTGACCACCACGTTGCTGATGATTGGGGAACAAAGCATCAGGAGGACTCTGGCTGTGGCCGCACACTTGAGCTGATCTGCTGAGCTGAACGTGATGGCGCATGCCGACCACCTGAGAGGGCGCGTGGCTTCCAGCTTGGGGAGGACTGCATTCACTTCGCAGGCGATCTGCTTGAAGATGCGTTGAGAGGCTGGGGCTTGAGCTCCGCCCAGGATGCAGGCGATCGCGCGCGGCTCCTGGAAGCCCCCAGCCCCCTCGTCCTGATGGTGGTCCTCGTTTCTCCTTGGTTGCGGTGGCAGTGGAGGGAGGCCTGCGTTGCCTTGCGGGCGATCCTCGCGAGGCTGATCCCTCCAGTCTCCCTCGCAAGGCGGGTCTTGCCAGCGATCCTCGCAAGGTTGATCGCGCCACCCTTGGCGCGGGCAGCGGTCTTCCCAGCGTCCTGCGTTCCTTACTCCTCCTCGATCGTAGCCCCGGTCACCTCGGTCAGGGCGATGGCCGATCCTTCCTTCTCGCACGGCTCAGAGCTCTTGACACTCGTTGGTGTTGTGGGCGTGGAGGTCGTGCTACACAAAATATCGACTGCCCTTGGGAGGTTCGGGCTGATCTCTGATGGGGTTCACCACCTCCATTGGTGCCTCTCCGATGATGCGTGAGTAGTTCTTTGTAGACCTTCGGGTCCGTAGTTAGTAGCTAGATGGCTTGATCTCTCTCTCTCTTGATTCTCAACAAAATGGTATCTTGGAGATCCATATGATTTAACTCTTTTTGCGATGTGTTTGTTGGGATCTAATGAAATTTGAGTATATGATCATTCATATCTTTTTATATCCACAAAAGTTATTTGAGTTTCTTTGATCTCTTATATCCTCGTATTTCTTCTCCGATATTTGGGTTTTGTTTGGCCAACTTGATCTATTTATCTTGCAATGGGAAGAGGTGCCTGGTAGTGGGTTCGATCTTACGGTGCTTGATCCCAGTGACAGAAAAGGGAACCGACACGTATGTATCATTGCTACTAAGGATAAAAAGATGGGATCCATATCTACGCAATAGATAAACGGATCTTGTCTACATCATGTCATCGTTCTTATTGCATTACTCCGTTTTTCCATGAACTTAATACACTAGATGCATGCTGGATAGCGGTCGATGTGTGGAGTAATAGTAGTAGATGCAGGCAGGAGTCGGTCTACTAATCTTGGACATGATGCCTATGTAATGATCATTGCCTGGATATCGTCATAATTATTTGAGGTTCTATCAATTACCCAACAGTAATTTGTTTACCCACCGTTTGCTATTTTTCTCGAGAGAAGCCACTAGTGAAACCTACGGCCCCCGGGTCTTCTTCCTCATATATTTGCTTGCGATCTACTTTTCCTTTGCATTTTTATTCAGATCTATTAAACCAAAAAACAAAAATACTTTGCTTCACTTTTTTTGCGATCTATTATTTCAATCTACTACAATTTTGTGGCATCGTTACCCGAAAGGGATTGACAACCCCTTTAACAAGTCGGGTTGCGAGGCGTTGTTATTTGTGTGCAGGTGTTGTTTATGTTGTGTTGCTTGGTTCTACTACTGGTTTGATAAGCTTGGTTTCTTCACTGAGGGAAGTACCTACCGTTGTTGTGCTACATCATCCCTTCCTCTTTGGGGAAATACCGACGTAGTCCTAGCAGACAAGAGCTTTTCTGGCGCTATAGTCAAAGAGCGATCAAAAGGAATTTCTGGTGCTGTTGCCGGGGAGGATCTTCAACATATACCTAGTTCCTAATCACAAATCTCATCTCCTTGCAATTTACATTATTTGCCATTTGCCTCTCCCCCACTTCTAAAAAAGTTGTCGTTTTATTCGCCCTCTTTTTTGTTCGCATTTTTCTCGTCCTATCTTTTGTTTGCTTATGTTGCCATGTGCCTTCTATATGCTTGAATCTTTGCTTGCTAAAAATCTATTGATATGGATCCCCATCCACTTGCTAATCTTTTTAAAAGATCCAACCATGATGAACCAATTGCTAGTGAGTTGAGTTTACTAGATTATCTTTATGAATTTTTGCTTGAGAATCGTGAATCTGAAAATTGTGATGAAGAAATTTATGAAGTGATTCATGATAGCTCCTTGAATTAAAAGCATGATTGCAATAATTTTACTATAGATTCCATTAATGTCAATTTTTCTAATAATATGCAAAACCCCAAGCTTGGGGATGCTTGTTTTGTCATGTCCGCTACTTATTGCAATGATCATGATTGGGGTGATAATGTTTATTATGATGTTGAAAATTTATTTAAGGCTCATGATGAATATGTTTGCTATAATATTGAAAGTGGGTCTGGAAGAGTGTCAACTTTAGCTAAAAATCCCACATATTTGGAGAGTGTTCAATATTATGATCTGACAAAAGTGGGTTCGGAGAGGTCATGACTTTATTTGATGATAATCCCACTATTTTGGAAGAGTGTCAACTTTGCATGCATGTGGATCATGAAGAGAATATTTTATGTAATAGCTATCTTGTTGAATTTGAGTATGATCCTACATGTAATTATTATGAGAGAGGAAAATATGGTTGTGGAAATTTTCATGTTACTAAATTACCTCTCGTTATGTTGAGATTTTGAATGTTTTATTCCTCTCCTTTGCATATGCTAGATATTTGTTGTCTTGACAATTTGTTTTCCTATAAAATTCCAATGCATAGGAAGTATGTTAGAATTAAATATGTTTGTCACATGTTTCATTATTCTCTCTTTGTTTCAATTATTATATTCCGTGTGAGCATCGTTGAAATCTTATGCCTGGCTAAGGGCGTAAAATTATAGCGCTTGTTGGGAGGCAACCCAATGAATAAAATTTATTTTTGCTTTTTGCTTTATGTTCTTGAGTGTTAGCATATTTATGCTACTGTTATGATTGTGTTTTTTATGTTTTAAATAGTGTTTGTGCCAATTAAAGCCTTTAGGATCTTCTTGGGTGATAGTTGTTTGATCTTGCTAAGAAAACAGAAACTTTTACGCTCACGTAATTATTTTTTGTTTTTTACCAGAGAGTGATAAAATACCCATTCCACTTGCTGTAGATCAATATACGAATTTCTAAGGTCATTCTAATTTTTCAGAATTTTTGGAGTTACAGAAGTATTCGAACTAGTCATATTGCTACAGACTATTCTATTTTGACATATTCTGTTTTTCTTTGTGTTGTGTGCTTATTTTGATGGCTCTATGGTTTTCTTTGATGAGTTTTTGCCATAGAAAAGTTGGAATAGAATAGATATAATACAAAAACAAAATATGAATTTGTTTGATACAGTACTTATAGTAGTGATTTATCATTCTTATACTAACGGATCTCACGAAGGTTTGTTGAGTTTTGTGTGATTGAAGTTTTCAAGTTTTGGGTTATCTTACGATGGATGAAGGATGGATGGGAGAGCCTATGCTGGGGGACGCCCCGGCACCCCAAGCTATTATCCAAAAATGAGCAACCAACTATCGGTATTTTACTCGAGACTATATTTTTATTCGTCACATGATATGTGTTTTGCTTGGAGCTTCTTGTATGATATGTGTCTTTACTTGTTTTATTATGTGTTTTAAGTCATCAATCCTCGCTGGACACACCTATTTGAGAGAGCCAAAATTATGTCATGACATGTTAGAATTGCTCTCTATGCTTCACTTAAACTTTTATGATCTAGGACTTTCTCTAGTGCTTCAGTTATATCTTTTTGAGCATGGTGTGCTTAGTATTTTTGAAGAAATGCTCTCTTGCTTCACTTAGATTTATTTGAGAGTTAGTAAAATTTTGAAGAAATGCTCTCTTGATTCACTTAGATTATTTTGAGAGAAAGAAATGTAATGCTCATGATCTTCACTTATATTTGTTTGAGCTTATGAAAAGCAACACATGAAAATTAGTACCAAAGTGATAGATATCCAAGAAGGATAAAGAAAAGAAAAATGTCATGAAGATCATTGGACAAAATAAACTTGATTCTTAGTAATAGTTTTAAGATATGATGATGTGATATGTGAGTTATGTTGATGAGTAATTATGCTCTAGTAGGAATATTGGTGGTAAGGTTTTATGATTCCCAAAGCATGCACGTATAGTCTCTCGTTATGCTATGATGTTGGAGCATGATTTATTTTTGATTGTCTTCCTTATGAGTGGCGGTCGGGGACGAACGACGGTCTTTTCCTACCAATCTATCCCCCAAGGGGCATGCGTAGTAGTACTTTGCTTTGAGGGCTAATAAACTTTTGCAATAAGTATATGAGTTCTTTATTACTAGTGTGAGTCCATGGATTATATGCACTCTTACCTTTTTGCAATTTGCTAGCCTCTATGGTACTGTGCATTGCCCTTTCTCACATTGAGACGTGGTGCAAACTTTGCAGGTGCATCCAAACCCGTGATAAGATACGCTCTATCACACATAAGCCTCATTATATCTTCCTCAAAACAGCCACCATACCTACCTATTATGGCTTTTCCATGGCCATTCTGAGATATATTGCCATGAAACTTCCACCGCTTCCGTTTGATGACTTGAGCATTCATTGTCATACTGCTTTCCATGATCATATAGCTGACATAGTGTTTGTGGCTCAGCCACCATTCATCATTTTTCATACATGTTACGCTAGATCATTGCACATCCTGGTACATGCAAGAGGCATTTATATAGAGTCATATTTTCACATAGGTATCGAGTTGTAATTTTTTATTTTCTTTTGAGTTATAAGTAAATAGAAGTGTGATGATCATCCTTATTCATTTTTAGAGCAGTGCCCCATTGAGGAAAGGATGATGGAGACTATGATTCCCCCACAAGTCGGGGTGAGACTCCGGACAATGAGAGAAAGAAAAAAAGAAAGAAAAAATGAAAAAGAAAAAAATGAAAAAAAAACAATAAACAAAGAGAGAAGGGGCATTGCTAGTATCATTTACCACACTTGTGCTTCAAAGTAGCACCATGTTTTTCATATGGAGAGTCTCCTATGTTGTCACTTTCACATACTAGTGGTTATTTTTCATTATAGGATTAGATGCACACCCACTTAGTTTTCATATTGAGCTTTCATACACTTATAGTTCTTAGTGCATTCGTTGCATGGCAGTCCCTACTCCTCACGTTGATATCAATTGATGGGAATCTCCATAGCCCGTTGGTTAGCCACATCAATGTGAGACTTTCTTAATATTTTGTCTTCTCTATAGTTACCCCTATCATCATACTCTATTCCACCCGTAGTGCTATATCCATGGCTTGCGCTCATGTATTGCGTAAGAGTTGAAAAAGCTGAAGTGGATTAAAAAGTACGAACCAATTGCTCGGCTTGTCATCGGGGTTGTGCGTGATAAATACTTTGTGTTAAGAAGACACAACATGACAAGACTATCTGATTTTGTAGGGATAACTTATTTTAGCATTGATATTTTCAAAGGCATGGTTTCTTGTTGATATGCTTGAGTATCTAAATCATTATGTCAACAGACTATTGCTTTGAACCACATAAAAAGTACAATTGTCCATGCTATAAAGAAAAGAATATGAAATGACATGTTAAACAACACTCCACAACTAAAATTCTGTTTTTATCACTTACCTACGCGAGGACGAGTAGGAGTTAAGCTTGGGGATGCTGATACGTCTCCAACATATCTATAATTTTTGATTGTTCCATGCTATTATATTATCAATCTTGGATGTTTTATAATCATTTTATAGTCATTTTACATCATTTTTTGGTACTAACCTATTGACACAATGCCAAGTGCCAGTTCCTGTTTTTTCCGTGTTTTTTACATCGCAGAAAATCAATATCAAACGGAGTCCAAATGCCACTAAACTTTATGGAGATTTTTTATGGACCAGAAGGAACATGTTGGGCCCTGGTAGCACTTGGGGGTAGTCCCGAGGAGGGGACAATCCACCATGGCACGCTAGGAGGCCCAGGCGTGCCTTGGTGGGTTGTGCCCACCTCGGGTGCCCCCCGGACCGCGTCTTTGCTCTATAAATACCCAAATATTCCCAAAACCCTAGGGGAGTCGATGAAATATTCATCCAGCCGCCGCATAGTCCAGAACCACCAGATCCAATATAGACACCATCTCGGATGGGGTTCGCCACCTCCATTGGTGCCTCTCCGATGATGCATGAGTAGTTCTTTGTAGACCTTTGGGTCTGTAGTTAGTAGCTAGATGGCTTCATCTCTCTCTCTCTCTCTCTCTCTCTCTCTTGGTTCTCAATACAATGGTCTATTGGAGATCCATATGATGTAACTCTTTTTACGGTGTGTTTGTTGGGATCTGATGAACTTTGATTTTATGATAAGTCATATCTTTTTATATCCATGAAAGTTATTTGAGTTTCCTTGATCTCTTATATGCATGATCTCTTATAGCCTCGTATTTCTTCTCCGATATTTGGGTTTTGTTTGGCCAACTTGATCTATTTATCTTGCAGTGGAAAGAGGTGCCCAGTAGTGGGTTCGATCTTACGGTCCTTGATCCCAATGATACAAAAGGGAACCGACATGTATGTATCATTGCTACTAAGGATAAAAGTTGGGATCTATATTTACACAATAGATAAACGGATGTTGTCTACATCATGTCAGCATTCTTATTGCATTACTCCGTTTTTCCATGAACTTAATACACTAGATGCATGCTGGAAAGCGGTCGATGTGTGGAGTAATAGTAGTAGATGCAGGCAGGAGTCGGTCTACTAATCTTGGACATGATGCCTATGTAATGATCATTGCCTAGATATCGTCATAATTATTTGAGGTTCTATCAATTGCCCAGCAGTAATTTGTTTACCCACCGTTTGCTATTTTTCCCGAGAGAAGCCACTAGTGAAACCTACGGCCCTCGGGTCTTCTTCCTCATATATTTGCTTGCGATCTACTTTTCATTTGCATTTTTATTTAGATCTATTAAACCAAAAATACTTTGTTGCACTTTATTTTATTTGCAATCTATTATTTCAGTCTACTACAATTTTATGGCATCGTTACCCGAAAGGGATTGACAACCCCTTCAACACGTCGGGTTGCGAGGTGTTGTTATTTGTGTGCGGGTGCTATTTACGTTGTGTTGCTTGGTTCTCCTACTAGTTCGATAACCTTGGTTTCTTCACTGAGGGAAATAACTACCCTCGCTGTGCTGCATTATCCCTTCCTCTTTGGGGAAATACCGACGTAGTCCTAGCAGACAGGAGGTTTTCTGGCACTATAGTTAGAGAGCGATCACGACCGCGGAGGAGGACGAGGTGGAGGATGTTGGGATGGCCATGACCCTTGTTAGGAGTGGCGCGACCAACCTCGGGAGGACCGCTGGCAAGCCCAACCTCATGAGGGCGCCTAGAGGGATCAGCCTCGCGAGGACCGCCCTCAGGGCAACGCTGGCCTCCCTCCAGTGCCGCCACTACTAAGAAGGAATGATGACCACCACGAGGACGAGGGGGCTGGGGGCTTCCAGGAGCCTCGGGCCGCCGCTTGTATCCTGGGTGGTGCTTAGGCCCCAGCCTCCCATCGCATCTTCAAGCAGTTCGCGCGTGAGGTGAACACATGCCTCCCCAAGCTCGAGGCAATGCGTCCACTTAGGTGGTCCAAGTGCACCATCACCTTCAGCTCTTCCGACCAGCTCAAGTGTGCGACAACTGTCGGCGCTTTCCCAATGCTCTCCTCACCTACCATCAGCAACATGCTCATCACCAAGACACTCATCGATGGCGGTGCGGGGCTCAATGTTCTCTCCATCGAGAAATTCGACCGACTCTAGGTGCCCTATGACCAGCTGCAACCCACCAAGCCCTTCTCAGGAGTGACCGATGGCTCCACCACCCTATAGGGCAGATCCACCTCCCTGTCACCTTTGGCAAGCGCGACAACTACCGCACTGAGCTCATCGACTTCGACGTCGCCCACATCCGCCTCCCGTACAATGCCATCCTCGTCTACCCGGACATGGCCAAGTTCATGGCTATCACCCACCATGGTTACAACGTTCTCAAGATGCCACAGAGCCACGACATCATCACGGCCGCCTGCGAGGAGAAGGACGCGGTGTGCTCTCTCGAGCGCGCCTACCAGGCCGCGGCCATCGAGGACCCAGATGACAAGGGCACTGCCACCCCCTTGAGGCTATTCTCAAGAAGAAGAAGTAGCTGCTCCGCCAAGGACCTCAGCAGGGTGGGGCATCTGAAGGTGCCGCCTCAAGCTCTGCGCCAACTAAGGGGGCGCCTTCCCCTCTCACATAGGAAGGTGCGCCTGGTGCCACTCTCAGGCTGGGCTCGGGGGCTCTCTTCTGGAGGGCCTTGGACCTGGCCAACGTCACGAGGGAGGCGCTCAGGCACCACCTGGAGGCGTGCTTCAGTGCGCGCTTCTATGAGGAAAGTGCAGGGCGCAAGGCGCCAGGTGCTCAGGAGTTCATCACCAAGACAATCGAGGCGCTTCACGAGGTAAGAGCTATGCGGGGAGACCATCGCCCACCATTCGGTGCAGCTGCCTTCCCCGGCGAGGACAGTGAGCTGCGCATCTGCGTCAACATCCCTGGGCTCAATAGGGTCACGTCTCAGGAGCTTTTCTGGCCGTCCCGCGTTGGCCGATGCGAGGGCCCCCCTCACGGCTACGTTCGCATGCTGTCGGGGATATACCCCGCGGTATCATCCGGCCGGAGTTATAACCCAGCTGGGACTTAGTAAGCCGGCGAGTGTTAAAGCAGGTGGTAAACCGGCAGGTGTTAAAGCAGGTGGTAAACCGGCAGGTGTTAAAGAAGCTGGTAAACCGGCAGGTATTAAGGCAGGTGGTAAACTGGTTGGTGTTAAGTTAGACGGTAAACCGGCTGACAGTTAAGACAGGAGTTAAGTCAGATGATAACTCAGCAGACATTCTTAAACCGGCAGACCATCTTAAACCGGCACCAGTTAACTCCCGGCAGGCAGTGGTAACTGGGTTGCCAGGAGTTATGAAGCCCGAGATGTTATGAAGCCCAAGATGTTAAGTCATAGTAGTTAAGTCTTAAGTCCGAGTTGGAATCTACATGTAACCCGCCCCTTCAACATATATAAGGAGGGGCAGGACTCCCCAAAGAGGGACAAGTAAGAAGAAACAATCTTAAAGGGTTAGGGTTAACTAGGAGAGCCGGTTTACGGTGACTTCCTCATGATCATAATAAGACATAGCCTCAAACAACACGTAGGGTTGTTACCGGATGATGTTTCCCGGGGCCCGAAGCTGTCTAAACCCTTGTCTTGCATTGCGTCTCTCGATTCCGCTCAACCCCTCCCAAGCTACCACATAGACGCGTTGGCCTCACGACTAAGTCCTCACACTAGGACATCTGTCGTGACAATTCCATGACACATTCCTTTTGGCTTGCTGAACAGGACTGTCGTGCATTAGCGCCACATGCAGAGCGTTCTAGCGGCTCAAGAGGCCGGGCACCAGGCGATCCTGATGGAGATGGTGACGGATCCTCGTGAGCCCCCCCCCCCAGGCCTCCAGAGCCTCCCGAGGTTCAGGACCTGGGTGGCTCATGAGGAGCGACTTCTGCAGGACGCGTCTTCAACTACTCCAACACCTCTTCAGCAACGGTGCTAGGTGACATCTTTTGGTCTATTCAATTGGGCGCCCCCTCGAGCTGCATTATCCACAAGCCGCGTGGGTCCGTTGAGGGAGTCCTGGACTAAGGGGTCCTCGGGCGTCCGGGCTGTTAGCCATGGGCCAGACTGATGGGCTGCGAAGATACGAAGACCGAAGACTGCACCCGTGTCCGGAGGGGACTCTCCTTGGTGTGGAAGGCAAGCTTGGCGATCAAATAAGTAGATTCCTTTCTTTGTAACCGACCTTGTGTAACCCTAGATCTTCCCGTGTCTATATAAACCGGAGGACTTAGTCCGGAGAAGAAGACAATCATTACCATAGTCATACAGGCTAGGCCTTTAGGGTTTAGCCATCTCAGTCTCATGGCAGATCAACTCTTGTAACACTCATATTCATCAAGATCAATCAAGCAGGAAGTAGGGTATTACCTCCATAGAGAGGGCCCGAACCTGGCTAAACATCGTGTCCCCTGTCTCCTGTTACCATCGACCTTAGACGCACAGTTCGGGACCCCCCTACCCGAGATCCGCTGGTTTTGACACCGACATTGGTGCTTTCATTGAGAGTTCCACTGTGCCGTCCTCAAAAGGTTTGATGGCTCCTTCAATCATCCACAACGATGATGTCCAAGGGGAGGTCTTCCTCCCCGGACAGATCTTCGTGTTCGGCGGCTTCGCACTGCGGGCCAACTCGCTTGGCCATCTGGAGCAGAGTGACAGCTACGCCCCTGGCCGTTAGGTCAGATTCGGGAGCTTGAACTACGTCGCAGATATCCGCGGAGACTTGATCTTCGACGGATTCGATACCACGGCAATCGCTCCCCATCACCTCGATGAACATGACTTAGATCTGTCATCGGGCCATACCCAGGAAATTGCACCTGTAACTGCTCTGACCTTAGATCTAGAGCAGGTCGCGCCATCCGAGGACAGGAAGCTTAACCCCGCCACGGAAGCCGCAGACTCCACGGCGTTGGAGCCACACACACACACACCTCACCTCTGGTAATGTTTGTGTCACCGGAACCTCGGGCTCATTTCCGGTTAAAAGTTCCAAACTATGTGCGTGCGCGCATGTCGAGCATGATCGGTTATTGATCGCCGAATTCAATGCCGCAGACATCTTTCGGCACTCACCCTTGGGCGTTGTGCTGAATTCATTAAAAAACTATCCTTAGTGCTGGATTCACAGCCGAACTATATCCGTTTCGAACTAGAAGGTGATGACAGGGAATTTTGCATCCCACCCGCCACCCACTTCATAGACACGGTCGAGGATTTAACCAACACGCTCGATTATGGCTCCGAAGACATCGACGGTATGGACGACGATGCTGATGAGGAGCAAAACCAAAATCCACCATTTACTGGACGCTGGACGGCCACTTCTTCGTATGATGTGTACATTGTGGACACACCCAAAACAACCAACGACGATGACAAAGAAAATCCAGTCGTGAATAAACTCCTGAGACACAGCAAAAGCGTCGGCATCCTCGGCGCCGCTCTAAGTCACGTAGTTCAAAAGACAGCAATGCTGGCACCAGAGAAAATAATACTTTGGATGACACTGAAAACAATGAAGACCTTGCTGAGGTAACATCCGAACAGGAGGAGCAAGAAAATGGGCAAGCCAGCCCCGATGAACAGGCCAGGCCCAACGACTCGGAGGACGGTAGTTATCGTCCGCTCTCCGAGGATGAGGAAAGCCTCGGCAACAAAGATTTCATCATGCCTGAGGAACCTCTCGAGCAGGAGCGCTTCAAGCACCAGCTAATAGCCACCACAAGGAGCCTGAAAAAGAAGCAGCATCAGCTTCAAGCTGACCAAGATCTGCTCGTCGACAGGTGGACTGATGTTCTGGCAGCCGAAGAATACGGCCTCAGACGCCTAGCCAAGAGTTACCCAAAGCGAAGGTTGATACCTTAGTTCGATGAAGAGGCACCGGAGCCCATACCTCCCTCGCGTAATGCGGCTGAACGACCACTACGCGGTCGGGACAGTGCGGCAGACCGACCACCACGTGGTCGGGATAGAGCAGCAACTCAAGCCGAACAACAGCCTGCCCCACCGCCACGTAAAGATAGAGACAAAATAGTTCGGGGTCATACATACGACCTTCGGCAGACCCTGGATAGTACAGCAGGATATACCCGATCAATTGACGGATCGCGAGGACGTTCCTCGACACGTGATGATGGCTACCTATTCGGACGTGACAAACCTAGTCACGCCCAAACCGACAACCGCAGACGGACTCCATCGGAGCTACGTCGCGTGCGGCCAGGTATAGAGGCGCCGCCGACCCTCTTTGTTTCACTGATGAAGTAATGGATCATGAATTCCTCGAAGGGTTCAAACCCGTGAATATTGAATAATACGTCAGGACAACTGATCCCGCGGTATGGATCGAGGACAACTGATCCCGCGGTATGGATCGAGGACTTTATCCTCCACATCCACATGGCCCGCGGAGATGACCTCCATGCTATCAAATACCTCCCACTAAAGCTTAAAGGACCAGCTCGGCACTGGTTAAACAGCCTGCCTGAAAATTCTATTGGCAGCTGGGAGGACTTGGAAGAAGCCTTCCTCGACAACTTCCGAGGTACATATGTCCGGCCACCAGACACCGATGACTTAAGCCACATAGTTCAACAACCTAGAGAGTCAGCCAGGAAATTCTGGACTAGGTTCCTAACCGAAAAGAACCAGATCGTCGACTATCCGGATGCCGAAGCCCTAGCGGCCTTTAAACATAGCATCCGCGACGAATGGCTCGCCCTCCACCTCGGCCAAGAAAAGCCAAAATCTATGGCAGCCCTTACGGCACTCATGACCCGCTTTTGTGCGGGTGAGGATAGTTGGCTGGATCGTAGCAAAAACACAGCCAGTGAGGCAAGCCCCTCCGAGGTCAAAAACAGCAATGTCAAGCTCCGACGTAACAGACACAAACGCCAAAGCAATGGTGATAATACCGACGACATTACAGTCAACGCCGGACGGCTCGAAGTCCAGCCAGCGGAAGAAACCATACAAAAGAAACAATCAGGGACCATCCAGCCTGGACCGCATACTCGATCGCCCATGCCAGATGCATGGCACCCAAGACAAACCAGCCAATCATACTGTCGTTGTCAAAACCGGCGGATCTCGGGTAGGGGGTCCCGCACTGTGCGTCTAAGGCGGATGGCAACAGGAGGCAGGGGACACGATGTTTACCCAGGTTCGGGCCCTCTTGATGGAGGTAATACCTTACGTCCTGCTTGATTGTTCTTGATAATATGAGTAGTACAAGAGTTGATCTACCACGAGATCAGAGAGGCTAAACCCTAGAAGCTAGCATATGGTATGATTGTATGTTGTCCTACGGACTAAAACCCTCCGGTTTATATAGACACCGGAGGGGGCTAGGGTTACACAAGGTCGGTTACAAAGGAGGAGATATACATATCCGTATTGCCTAGCTTGCCTTCCACGCCAAGTAGAGTCCCATCCGGACACGGGACGAAGTCTTCAATCTTTTATCTTCGAAGTCCAACAGTCCGGCCAAAGGATATAGTCCGGCTGTCCGGAGACCCCCTAATCCAGGACTCCCTCAGTAGCCCCTGAGCCGGGCTTCAATGACGATGAGTCCGGCGCGTAGTATTGTCTTCAGCATTGCAAGGCGGGTTCCTCCTCCGAATACAGCATGGAAGAGTTTTGAATACAAGGATAGTGTCCGACCCTGCAAAATAAATTCCCCATACCACTGTAGAGAGAATATTTCCACAAATCTAATCTGCTGACATGTTTTGACAGCATGACATCATGCCATGTCCCGGTCATTATTCGAACCATTTTTCCCAGCCAGCTCCGCACATATCGCGAGGCGGTTTTCTTGACACGTCTTGTCAAAGCAGAGATCGTATTCCCCTTATAGCGGGATTCTCATCAATACGGACGTGGGTAACCCAGCCGCGCCATCAATTGCGGTGCCTGGGATATAAGCGGTTTTGCCAGGCAAGTGGGGAGACTCATCGCCTCCTCCGCCCTTATAAAGGGACAAAGATTTACTTTCTTTCACCCACGCCTTCTTCTTCTCGCTTACCCATTCCCGCACACTCGAGCTCTAGAGCCCAAGCTCGCGTTCTCCTTCTCAAACCACTCCAAGAATGTCTGGAGTGGGAGGCAAGTGGATGGTCTCCTCCGTCACGGAGGAGAACATCAAAAGGTTACGGGAAGCCGATACTTGTCTACGGATATTGTGCACCGGCTGCCAAATGCGAGGCAGATCGTCCCTATGCCCGAACCCCATGAGAGGGTAGTTTTTCTCACCCACTTTGTCCGCGGACTAGGATTTCCACTCCACTCTTTCATCCGCGGGCTCATATTCTACTACGGGCTGGATTTTCATGATCTGGCCCCCAACTTCATCCTCAACATCTCGGTGTTTATCGTCATGTGCGAGGCCTTCCTCCGCATCAAGCCCCATTTCGGCCTGTGGCTGAAGACTTTTAATGTCAAACCGAAGGTGGTGGTCTGCCAGCAGGCGGAGTGCGGAGGAGCCATGGTGGGCAAGATGCCAAACGTCACCTGGCTCAAAGGCTCCTATGTGGAGACCATAAAGGGGTGGCAATTGGGGTGGTTCTACATCACCGAGCCGCGCGACACCAACTGGGTAGCGGCCCCCAAATTTCGATCTAGAATCCCCACACGGCTCACCTCCTGGAAAGAGAAGGGCCTGTCCTGGGGTTCTTCGGCAGAGCTAACTGGACTCTAGACCTATATCCAGAACATGATGAACAAGAAAATTAAGCTTGTCAACGTGGTCCAGGTTATGCTCGTCCGCCGGATCCTTCCATGCCAACGATGGGCATTCAATTTATGGGAGTTCGACTCGGACAATCACCAGATGTTGCGAGATCTCTACGACACGACGCACAAAGACGTCTGGAGGGTGTTGTTCAAGAGCGCCGAGATCCCTCCCCCTCTCACCGAAGACCGCGGACTCAGCGCAAAGCGCCATGCCCGTCCGGTAAGCATTTATATTTCTCGGGGCATTTGTTTGCCCAGGTTTAGTTATGTGTAGGATCTAAGCTCCCATGTCATTAACAAGACTAGATAAATATGCCGGAGCAGCTCGACAGCCCAGCCCCGCTGCCCGAAGATCCTACAGACGCTCTTCTAACAAAGATGCTGACTCCGGCACCTTATGAGGTGCCGGCATAGAAGACCAAGAAGAAGACCGCGGGGACCCGAAAGGGTCTCCGGCGTACGGTAGTATCGGAGTCATCGGATGATGACTCCGACGCACACTCCTCCCATGGAAACGAGGAGCAGGAGAAAAGTTCTCCCCCCAGCCGGGGGAGACAAGAAAAGGAAGGCCGACCCATTTGGGGAGGCCGAAGGGTCCAAGAAGGGAAGGACCCTCCTTCCGGACCATGCCACGATGGCCGTCGACAGTGGCGACGAGTGGCTTCCTAGGGACAAGCCCCTGGCGAAGTCGTAAGTGTCCGGATACCATAGTACTTCATGATATGTTTTATTGTACTACCTTTCCTCATGCCGAACATGATTATGAAGTCCGTCCCGAGCTCATCTCGACGTACCTTCGTCGAGCGGCTCGTTGGGCTCGTCGGATATGAAAAGTGGTTCTCTTCCGACCGCTTCCACACCTCGCCCTATGGACAATGCCGAGGTGTTGTCCAAACAAGCACCGAGCCAAGGGGAGGCGGTCCTGGGGGCGCCTTGCGGAGACTTCTCGGACCCTGGGTACGAAGGGAGCGAGGCTCCTATGGGTTTCGAGTTCGGGCCCCAGCCGGACACTACGCCGGAACCCTCGACTGTTCCAGACTCCGGCAGGTGGTCCCCCATCAAGGGGGGGGCAACCATCCGTGCCGGTGTCCTCTGTCCAACCAGAGGCACCGGACAACCTGCTGGAAGCGCTTCGCAGCGCTTCCATTGAAGAAGAGCACCGCACTATTATGAGTGCGGTGGTCAAGAAGGTTTAGTCCGCCAAAAACGGACTGACCGAAGCTTGCGCCAGCCTACTAACAGGCTTTGAGGTAAGCAATCAAAATATAAGAAAATATTACCGCATAGATAGTAGCCCCTGATGCTCTGTTCGGCGTTCGTGAAGAAAAGCCGAATAAAGGATCAAATGATAACCCAGGAGTCTAATTAGAGTATGTCTGTGTGTGTGTGTGTGCAGGCTTCCCTGCTGGCCGCTGTCGTACATACTGCGGAGATCTCTGCGCTGAAGCAGGATTTGAAGCGGTCCGAGGAAGAGCTCAGCCTGACCAAGAGGCGGCTCGAAGAGAGCAAAGGTAAGAAATACCCCTGTCTCTATAGTTAAAACAGAAATTCGGGTATAAAGTAATAGGATCATCATGGATTTGTCAGGGGCCACGACCGAGGTGGCGACCCTGAGGAAGGCGTTGTCCACGGCCAAAGACAAAGCGGCCAAAGAACGCATGGAACGGGAGAAACAAGAAGCCCGAGTGGGCGAGGTGTAGCAAGATCTCGAGGCTCTCGTCAAAAAGCACGAGTCCTTGGAGCTGGACTCTAAAACGCGAGAGTCCGAGCTCGCGCTGGTGCTTGAAAGTGTCCGGAGCGCCAAGGCCGAAGCCCACAAGGCCCTCCAGGAGATTGATGAGGCGAAGAAGATAGCAGCGGGTAAGGCATTCAATATGCAAAGCAAACATGTGAAGGATAATTTCCTTTTTCTTACCCGAGTTCGGAGCTCTCCAGGAGCGTTTGCAGATCTTCCTCATAGTGTGCTGGATGCCGCGGAATTTTACCCGGCTGAGGGGAGCTCAATGGAGAAGTTGTTCTGGTCTGAGTATACTGGGACCGAACACCCCGTGGCCTTGAGCGACCAGCTGAAGCAGTTGGTCGAACTTCACAAGGCGGCCGAACAGGCCATGAGGGGCCTTATAGTCCGGATGTGGCCTGGCGAGCCCCTGTCTGGCAGCTACTTCGGTCTGGTGAGACGGCTGGTGGAAGCCTGCCCACAGCTTGAGGTCATCAAGCGGTCCGTCTGCATCGAAGGTGCATGCAGGGCTTTTGCCCGGGCGATGGTGCACTGGGTGAAGCTGTACGCCGTGAAGCTTGTGAAGGAGGGGCCGCCGGAGGGCAACGAGCATCGCTGTCCCAAGAATTATTATGAGGGTCTCCTGGAGGATCTAGTGGCATATGAGTGTGCCAAGGATGTAATTTTTGAATGAACATGCTCATGTGATCCTGTAATATGAAACGAGTTCATTTGCGCCATGCGACGCTTTCTTAATTTAAAATATTACCTTCTGTGCGGCCGTTTATAAAATCTGAGAGTTGGCCAGTCGTTGGCTTCTGCCCCCATGTAGCTAGTACCGGGGTGTTCAGGATAAACCTGAACACTCTTTACCCCAATTTTGGGTCCTCCAAGGGAGGTGTTCAGCACAACGAACCAGGCAATCGGACTATAATGCTTTATCACTCTCACTTAGCCATTGAAGTCTATGATTTTAGATTTTGGCGAAGCCCCTAGTATTCGGAGGGCCGAATTTGGGGCGCTGTACATGCCTAAGCCGGACAAGGCCGGCTCCTCGCCCGAAGCGGAAAAAGCCTTTAAGGACTTAAGACCTCTCGAACAACGACCAGTCTCTCGCCTTTATCATGACAGTCAGTTTTTGGCTTTCTCTACTGAGGTGTTCGTCCGGAAGAACCGGGACACAATCGTAGTAGTTCTCCGACCGCTACCTTAGCCGATATAGCGGAACGTAAGGTACCAAAGCATGGGAGCCGGCAACCCAACATTTGACCCAAGACATGATTCGGAGCTGATGCATATAATGCTATAAGTTAGGAGTGCCGCACTGTCAAAAGTGTTCAGACTTCTTGCGCTGTATTATGGGGTAAACGAGAGCCCCTGGCGTACTGACCGCACCCGAGCGTGCAGGTGCGGAATGTCGTAAATGGACATATAAGAGAAAGTGAAAAACTTAAAGAATGCAATGACAGATTAATATTATAAATTGTTATTTGAGTAATACGTCGAGACGTACTGGTACAAGTAGTGCAATAAGCATAAAGTGGGACAATTCGAAATGTCTTATCCCAAGGCAAGCTACGCATAAATAGTGAGAAGCGGGTATATCAACTATTACTAGAGGCCACCTGGTGGTTCCCGTGTTCATCTTAGCTTCTCGCCGCCTTGGTTGTTGCTTCCGGAGTGTGTCCGGCAATCAGACTGCCGGAAAGGGCTTCCGAAGAGTTAGGCCCTGGAAGAGAAAAAGGAATGTTAAGGTGTATAGCCCCTGGCGTGGTTTAAGCCACAATGCGGGGCGTGTCCCGATTGTGCCCCTGCTTATGTCCATGGTATTTTCAATGTGTAGTTATGTACGCGCGGCACGAATTTCATCACTGCACTGGGACTGGGACGGGGGCCGGATTTCTAGGCGAGCATTGATCGCGCTGAGCGGTCCTGTTGAAGATTGTTCCGGACTCGCTTGAAGGTGTCCGGGGGCTGTAACACCGAATGAGAGGTCTTCCTGAACATGCTGCTTTGTGCCTCTACTGCAAGGGCCGCAGTGTGCTCTTCTGTACGAAGAGACGTTCTGTGTTTCCATTAACTGTTATGACCCCACGGGGTCCTGGCATCTTGAGCTTGAGGTATGCGTAATGCGGCACTACGTTGAATTTTGCAAATGTTGTCCGTCCGAGCAGTGCATGATAACCACTGCGGAATGGGACGATGTCAAAGATTAACTCTTCACTTCGGAAGTTATCTGGTGATCCGAAGAGCACTTCCAGTGTGATTGAGCCTATACAATGGGCCTCTACACCTGGGATTACACCTTTAAAGGTGGTTTTGCTGGGTTTGATCCTCGAGGGATCGATGCCCATTTTTCGCGATGTATCCTGATAAAGCAGGTTCAGGCTGCTGCCGCCATCCATAAGGACTCGAGTGAGGTGAAATCCGTCAATGATGGGGTCCAGGACCAGTGCGGCGGATCCGCCATGACGGATGCTGGTGGGGTGGTCCCTGCGATCGAAGGTGATCGGACAAGCGGACCATGGATTGAACTTCGGGGCGACGGGCTCCATCGCGTAGACGTCCCTTAATGCGCTTCCGCTCCCTCTTGGGAATGTGGGTTGCGCATATCATGTTTACTATCTTTAGTTGTGGGGGAAACCCCTTCTGTCCTCCCGGGTTCGGCGGCCGGGGCTCCTCCTCGTCATCGCTATGCAGCCCCTTGTCCTTGTTTTCGGCATTTAACTTGCCAGCCTGCTTGAACACCCAGCATTCTCTGTTGGTGTGATTGGCTGGCTTGTCAGGGGTGCTATGGATTTGACACGAGCGATCCAGTATGCGATCCAGACTAGACGAAGCCGGAGTATTTCTTTTAAATGGCTTTTTCCACTGACCGGATCTAGAGCCTCCGAATCCGGCATTGACTGTCGTCTCTTCGGTGTTATCCCCGTTATTGCGGTGCTTTGGTCTGTTACGACGTTGCCTACCATTAACATCTTTGGTATTCGAGGTATCCGGATTCCTTGATGTGTTGTTGCTACGAGACAGCCAGCTATCCTCGCCCGCGCAAAAGCGGGTCATGAGTGTTATGAGGGCTGCCATAGATTTCGGCTTCTCCTGGCCGAGGTGGCGAGCGAGCCACTCGTCGCGGATGTTATGCTTGAATGCCGCTAGGGCCTCTGCATCCGGACAGTCTACAATTTGGGTTTTCTTTGTCAGGAACCGAGTCCAGAATTGTCTGGCCAATTCCCCTGGCTGCTGGGTTATGTGGCTCAAGTCATCAGCATCCGGTGGCCGCACATAAGTGCCCTGGAAGTTGTCAAGAAATGCGTCTTCCAGATCTTCCCAACTACCGATGGAATCTGCTGGCAAGCTATTGAGCCAATGCCGAGCTGGTCCTTTGAGTTTTAGCGGGAGGTACTTGATGGCATGTAGATCATCACCGCGAGCCATGTGTATGTGAAGGAGGAAATCCTCAATCCATACAGCGGGATCTGTTGTGCCATCGTATGATTTGATATTTACGGGTTTGAAACCCTCCAGGAATTCATGATTCATAACTTCATCAGTGAAGCATAGGGGGTGTGCGGCACCTCTGTGACGGGCTATATCCCGACGTAGCTCGTATGAGTCTTGTCTGCTGTATTCGGCCCGGCTGGATTTACTCGTGGTGTATCCGATGCGACGATCATCGTCTCTTGTGGGTGCACGTGCCCGTGTCCCGTATATTGACCTTGTGATTTTTGCCTTACTGTCCAAGATGTCTCGCAGGTCCTCTGTGTTGCCCCAGGCCTTAGTATTTTTGACTGAGTGGCGACGGGGTGCGGTCTGAACTTTAGGCTGAAACGCCTTACTGACTTGGCCGCATAGTGGCCGGTCAGCCGCATTGTACACTGGTGAATGAGGTTTTGATGCTTCCTCCTCGAGGTGAGGCAGCAACCTGCGTTTTGGGTAACTCTTGGACGGGCGCTCGAGTTCATGCTCCTCGGCCGCAAGGACTTCGGTCCACCTATATGCTAGCAAATCTTGATCAGCTTGAAGCTGTTGTTGTTTCTTCTTTAGGCTACTTGCCATGGCCATAAGCCGGCGCTTGAAGCGCTCTTGCTCGACGGGGCCCTCAGGCACGATAAACTCGTCATCGCCGAGGCTCGCCTCGTCTTCGGAGAGAGGCATGTAATTGTCCTCCTCCGGTTCTCCATCTGCTGCCTGCTCTGGAGGGCTAGCTTGTTCGTCCTCCGGCTCTACATCGTGCTGGAGGGGATTGTTGTTGTCTTTGGCACTATCCGGTGTGTTATTATCTCATGTCTCGGTATCACTGCTCCTGCTGTGGCGGGACTTAGAGCGGCGCCGCTGACATCGGCGCTTGGGTTGCTTCTTGGAGGGGTCATCCTCCGCTTTCTCGTAGCCATTGGCTTCTTTGGGTGTGTCCACCATGTATATATCATATGAGGAGGTGGTGGTCTAGTTCCCCGAGGGAGGTGGATCTTGTTCGTCTCCGTCTTCATCGTCCATACCATCGAAGTCTTCGGAGCCGAAGTCGAGCATGTCGATTAAGTCGTCGACATTGGCTACTAAGTGGGTGGTGGGTGGGCAGCGAATTTCTTCGTCGTCCGCATCCCACTCTAGCCGGACAGAGTTCAGCCAAGGTTGTCCTGACAGGGAGAGAGACCTTGATGAATTTAGCACATCCCTGAAGGGTGAGTGCTGAAAGATGTCCACAGAGGTGAACTCCATGATCGGCGCCCAATCGGATTCGACGGGCACGGATATGAGCGGCTCGGAGTCCGTGGCCGGAGACGAATCCAGTGGTTTGGCAACACGTCTATCGTAAGGGGTGAAGTCAGTATCCGGCTCTATCGCCACTGAGAGTGCGGCCTCCATGGCGGGGTCCATCCCTCTACTCTCAGATGGCACGACTTGCTCCGGATTAAAGGTCGGAGTAGCTGCGGATGCGATCTCCCGAACACTGTCTGACGGCAGAGTTACGTCATGCTCGTCGCGACTGCGCGGCGTGTCCGGCATGGGCTCGAATCCGTCGAAGATCAAGTCTCCGCGGATAACGGCCGTGTAGTTCAAGTTTCCAAATCTGACCTGATGGCCCGGGGCGTAGCTCTCAATCTGCTCCAGGTGGCCAAGCGAATTGGCCCGCAGTGCAAAGCCACGGAATATGAAGATCTGTCCGGGGAGGAAAACCTCACCTTGGACCGCATCGCTAGCGATGATCGAAGGAGCCATCAAGCCTTATGGTGACGACACAGTGGAACTCTCAATGAAAGCACCAATGTCGGTGTCAAAACCGGCGGATCTCGGGTAGGGGGTCCCGAACTGTGCATCTAAGGCGGATGGTAGTAGGAGGCAGGGGACACGATGTTTACCCAGGTTCGGGCCCTCTTGATGGAGGTAATACCCTACGTCCTGCTTGATTGTTCTTGATAATATGAGTAGTACAAGAGTTGATCTACCATGAGATCAGAGAGGCTAAACCCTAGAAGCTAGCCTATGGTATGATTGTATGTTGTCCTACGGACTAAAACCCTCCGGTTTATATAGACACCGGAGGGGGCTAGGGTTACACAAGGTCGGTTACAAAGGAGGAGATATACATATCCATATTGCCTAGCTTGCCTTCCACGCCAAGTAGAGTCCCATCCGGACACGGGACGAAGTCTTCAATCTTGTATCTTCATAGTCCAACAATCCGGCCAAAGGATATAGTCCGGCTGTCTGGAGACCCCCCTAATCTAGGACTCCCTCACATACCAACAGAGATTGTTGGGTTTTCAAACAGGCCGGCAAATTAAACACCGAGAACAGGGAAAAGGGATCACAAAGCGAGGACGACGACGAGGAGCCCGGCAACCGAACACAGGGGGACAAAATAAGTTTCCCCCTCAAGTTAAAATAGTGAACATGATATATGCTACACACATCCCCAAAAGGGAGCGCAAGCGCGCACTAAGGGATGTATACGCGATAGAGCCAGTCGCCCCAAAATTCAACCCATGGTCGTCATTCCCGATCACCTTTGACCGTCGGGATCATCCGACTAGTATTCGTCATGGCAGCTCAGCCGCGCTAGTCCTCGACCCTATCATTGACGGATTTCACCTGACGCGCATCCTTATGGACGGGGGTAGCAGCCTCAATCTGCTCTATCAGGACACAATGCGCAAAATGGGGATTAATCCATCACGGATCAAACCCACAAAGACTACCTTCAAAGGAGTCATACCAGGTGTAGAGGCCCGTTGTACGGGCTCAATCACGCTCGAGGTTGTCTTCGGATCTCCGGACAATTTCCGAAGCGATGAGTTAATCTTCAACATAGTCCCCTTTCGCAGCAGCTATCACGCACTGCTCGGACGGACCGCATTCGCTCGATTCAACGCAGTGCCACAATATGCTTATCTCAAGCTCAAGATGCCCGGTCCACGTGGTGTCATAACAGTCAATGGAAATACGGAACTCTCCCTCTGTACAGAAGAGCACACAGCTGCCTTAGCAGCAGAAGTACAGAGCGGCCTTCTCAAGCAGAACCTTAATTCGGCTGCCGAGCCCACGGACGCCGTCAAGAGGGTCCGAACTACTCTGCAGCAGGACAACTTGGCTTGTCAGGAGCTAGACTAGCAATTCGGCCTCCATCTCAGTCCTGGTCAAGTAGTGGCATTCTCACCACGCGTACATAACTACGCACTCAAAATTCCATGGGCATCGACGGAGGCATAGCTAGTTTGTGATCCACTGTATGGACGTATTAATCAAATTACAATGAAAACAGTTCGCAACTGGAGCTTTAGGGCCCCAGCTTATCACCTTTGCACCCTTTCTGTTTTTTCTCTTCTTCTCCCCTATGGGTAACCCTATCAGGTAGCACCCATACACTTTGGTGCATTTGATGTTTTCTAGGGGCTTCATAGCACCCCACACTACGGCAACAAAAGTTCGAACACTTTTTATAGTATAGTTCGGCACCTTGAATTTAGCACTATATGCATTGGCTCCGAATCATGTCTTTGGTCAATAGTTGGGTTGCCCGACTCCTGTGCTTGCTACCTTACGTTCCGCTATATCGGATAAGGTAGTAAAGGGAGAACTACTGCGATTGTGCCTTGGTTTATCCAAAGGAGCACCTCAGTAGAGAAAGCCGAAAACTGACTATCATGATGCGGCGAGAGCCAGTCAGCTCTTCAGAGGTTGCAAATCGTTGGAGATTTCTTCCGCTTTACGCGAAGGATCGGTACTTCCCGATCAGACGCTTATAGCACTCAGGTTTGGATACTAGGGGCTGCACCCATGTTTTTATTGTCAAACTCCTATGGCTAAGTGAGGGTGTTAAAGCCGCATAGTCTGATTGCCTGGTTCGTTGCGCTAAACAACTCCTTCAAGGACCATATAATTGGATCAAGATTGTTTAGATTCCATCCCGAACACCTCCAAACTACCTACGTGGTGGCAGAAGCCGACGACTGGCCAACCCTCAGATTTCATACAACACGGCTGCACAGGAGGTATAATTTAAAACATAACAAGCATTATATTACAAACCCACTTTGTTTTATCATACAAGGTAGAAGGAACTTGAATACATCCAGTCAAAGATAATGTCCTGCGAACACTGCGTCGCTACAATACGAGACCACTCCAGGACGTCGCCAAAATACCGTTCGGGTATACGGTGCTCCTTGCCCTCGGGTGGCCCCTCGGTCACAAGCTTGATGGCGTCCATCTTCGCCCACCAGACCTTGACGCGGGCAAAGGCCATACGCGCGCCCTTGATGCAGACGGACCGCTTGACGGCGTCCAACCTAGGACAGGCATCCACCTGCCGCTTCACGAGGCCGAAGTAACTGCCGGGTATAGCTTCAGCTGGCCACAGACGGATTATTAAATCCTTCATAGCCAGTTCGGCCACCCTGTGCAACTCGACCAGCTGTTTTAGCTGATCGCTGAAGAGCACCGGATGTTCTGGCGCAAGATATTGCGACCAGAACAGTTTCTCCGTGGAGCTCCCTTCTTCGGCTCGTAAGAACTCGGCGGTGTCAGACACACTCTGCGGCAGATCAGCAAAAGCCCCTGGAGAACTCCGAATCCGGGTTAGTAAAAGATACTTCCTCTTCACATACTTGCTTTGCATACTAAATGCCTTACCCACCGTGATAGTCTCGGCCTCCTGGATCTCTCGGAGGACGCCCTAGGCCTCACTCCGGGCCATCTCCGCACTCTGACGAGCCTTGGCGAGTTCGGTCTCTTGAGCCGACGCAACGCGCTCCAAGGTCTCGCACTTCCTTACCGCGTCCTGGAGCTCTTGTTGGACCTCGTTGACCCGGGCCTTGAGCTTCTTATGGGCGGCCTGCTCCTTGATGACCTTCCCCTCGGCTTCGGCCAGGGCCTTTCTCAGGGCCTCGTCCTCGGTCGTCGCTTCTATACATATGATGACACTTGGGTCAATGCATATCATTTTACTTTTTTCGAATACATAACGGGTTATCACATACCTTGTTTTTCTTGGAGCTGGCTCCTCACCTGGCTGAGCTCCTCCTCGGCCTGCTCTAGTCTCCGCTTCAGTCCGGAGACCTCAGCAGCATGCGAGGCTGCGGCCAACAGCGACGCATGTGTATTCATTTCAGACAAATTTAGTTAGTTTCCTGCAATAAAGGATTTTCTCTTTTTAGCGTCGCTTACCTCAAAACCTGTCAGCAGGCTGTTGCAGGCTTCGGTTAGTCCGCTCTTGGTGGACTGAACCCTTTCAATTACCGTGCCCATAAGAACACGGTGCTAATCCACAATGGAAGCGCCTCGCAGCGATTCCAGCAGATTATCCGGTGCCCCTGGTTGGACAGGGGTCACCGACGGAATAGGATACCCCCCTTCTTGTGAAGGAGGTTGTGCGCCGGATTCCGGAGCCGTATCGGTCTCCCGAATCGAATCCGGCTGAGGGCCGAACTAAATACGGCCCTCACCACCAGTCTCCATGAGGATTGGCTCCCCCTGGTGTTCAGCAACGGAGGCCTCGCCTTCTGGCACCTCCTGAGCCTCCCCCCGGCCTGGGAAAGTCCTTCGGGACAGCACCTCTACATCGCCTTGGCCTTGGGGGAGTAAGCGATCGGCGGTGACTCGTTGGACATTACCCTTGAATCCAACTAACCTCATGACGAGGATCGCTGGGAGCTGTTGTGGGCCGGACTGCAATAGCATAACTAATCATGTCAATACAACAAAGAGGAGAGGCTAGATTTATGGGCATGTATGAGTCTTAGCACTTACGATGCAGGTCGGGGCTTAGTGCGGGGGCGTCACTCCGGACTGCTGTCAACGTCCCATGCAGAGTTATCCGCGAGGGAGCCCTTCCCTTTTTTGGACGTCTCCACCTCCAGGTTTGTGGAGGCCGCCCTTTTCTTCTTTCCCTCATTAGGGGGAGGGTTGCTCTCCTCGTCATCATCGTCGTCGTCCTCGATGGCGGAGGAAAGGGTCACTTCGTCTTTGGACATCACGTCCAAAGCACCCTTGCGACGGGGGCCACCATTGGCCCCCTTGGACTTCTTCTTGGCTTTCTTTTCCGGCAGCCTATAGGGCGCCGGAACCAGCATCTTCACCAAGAGCGGGATGACTGGCTCTTCGGGCAGCGGAGACGAACTATGGATCCACTCCGCTCTCTTCGTCCATGCCTAAAGAATACATCAAGGGTTAGGCATCCTCCTTGAAAAAGTAGAAGGTATGCCTTAAGAAAAGGGGAACTTACCTCATTGGCGGGATGGCAGTGATCATGCCCGCGGTCCGAATCCATGACTGTCGGCTTCACGTTGCCCTTGAATAGCAACTTCCAGGCACCTTCGTGAGTAGTTCCGAAGAGCCCTTCCAGGGTCTGGTGCTTCATCGGATCGAATTCCCATAAAGGGAAGCTTAGGCTTTGCCAGGGGAGAATCCGGCGAACTAGCATTACCTAGATCACGTCGACGAGCTTGACGTCTTTATCCACCATACTCTGAATCCGCGGTTGCAGTGCTATCAGCTCGTCTGATGCTGACCAGTTGGGGCCTTTCTCCTTCCAGGAGGTGAGCCGCATTGGGACTCCGGCCCTAAACTCGAGAGTCGCCGCCCAACTGGCGCTGCGTGGCTCTATGATGTAGAACCACTGCTTCTGCCACTCCTTGACGGTCTCCACAAAAGTGCTTGTGGGCCAAGTGTCATTGGGCATCTTACTCACCATGGCGCCCCCTCACTCCGCATGCTGACCGTCCACCACCTTCGGCTTCATGTTGAAGGCCTTGAGCCATAGGCCGAAGTGGGGGTGGATATGGAGGAAGGCCTCGCACACGACAATAAATGCCGAGATGTTGAGGAAGGAGTTCGGGGCTTGATCATGGAAATCTAGCATGTAATAGTACATCAGTCCACGGACGAAGGGGTGAAGTGGAAACCCCAATCTGCAGACGAAGTGAGGGAGGATAACTACCCTCTCAGTAGGCGTCGGGGTAGGGATGACCTTCCCCTTGGAGGGCAGACGGTGGGCGATTCCTTTCGCCAGGTACCCGACCGCCCGAAGATGGGTGATGTCCTTCTCCTTGATGGAGGAGACCATCCACTTGCCTTGGCCTCCGGATCCGGACATGGTTAAGTGCTTCCTTGAGAAGGGGAAGATGGAACTTGGGTGCTGGAGCTCAAGAATGGAAGGACAAAGAGGAAGGGAAGGCGCGGGTGAAGAAAGGGGATTCTTATCTCCTTATAAAGGCAGTGAATATTGAACGCCTCCCCACTCGCCTATTCCCAAGGGCTATGAATGACACGGTTGGGTTACCGACGCCCGTATTGATGAGAATCCCGCAATAAGGGGACACGATCTCTGCTTTGACAAGACATGCCAATGGCAACCGCATCTCAAAACGTGGAGCGGCAGACGAAAAACGGTTGGAAATTATGACCAGGCGGACATGATGTCGTGTTGTAAAAAGTTGTCAGCGGATTGGAATCATGGATTATTATATTCTCCACGTTTGTGTGTGGTGTGTGTGTGTTACAGGTCCAGACACGACCATTACGTCTGAAGGCCGTCTTAGAGTTCGGAAGGAGAACCCGCCTTGCAATGCCGAAGACAGATCTACGCGTCGGCTACCTTGTCATTGAAGCCAGGTTCAGGGGCTACTGAGGGAGTCCTGGACTAAGGGGTCCTCGGGCGTCCGGGCTGTTAGCCATGGGCCGGACTGATTGGCCGTGAAGATACGAAGACCGAAGACTGTACCCGTGTCCGGAGGGGACTCTCCTTGGTGTGGAAGGCAAGCTTGGCGATCAAATAAGTAAATTCCTTTCATTGTAGCCGACCTTGTGTAACCCTAGATCCTCCCGGTGTATATATAAACGGGAGGACTTAGTCCAGAGAAGACGATAATTATTACCAGTCATACATGCTCGGCCTTTAGGGTTTAGTCATCTCGATCTCGTGGTAGATCAACTCTTGTAACACTCATATTCATCAAGATCAATCAAGCAGGAAGTAGGTATTGCCTCCATAGAGAGGGCCTGAACCTGGGTAAACATCGTGTCCACTGTCTCCTGTTACCATCGACCTTAGACGCACAGTTCAGGACCCCCTACCCGAGATCCGCCGGTTTTGACACCGACATCCGTCCCTACAACATGTATCCTTCTTGCATCTATCAGAACTGGCTTTACCTTCTTCCATGATTTTCTCTATGATTATCATCTGTCTGTCCGGCGCTTCATCGCCATGAACGTCGGACGCCCTTGCAAGCCCGCCCACGACAGCCTCACGATTAAGGACTGGCACGGCGTCTGTGCTCGGGTCCGTCCCTGCAGCGTTGCTGAGGGAGTCCTGGATTAGGGGGTCTCCGGACAGCCGGACTATATCCTTCGGCCACACTATTGGACTATGAAGATACAAGATTGAAGACTTCGTCCCGTGTCCGGATGGGACTCTCCTTGGCGTGGAAGGCAAGCTTGGCAATACGGATATGTAGATCTCCTCCCTTGTAACCGACTCTGTGTAACCCTAGCCCCCTCCGATGTCTATATAAATCGGAGGGTTTAGTTCGTAGGACAACGACAATCATACCATAGGCTAGCTTCTAGGGTTTAGCCTCTACGATCTCGTGGTAGATCAACTCTTGTAATACTCATATCATCAATATCAATCAAGTAGGACATAGGGTATTACCTCCATCAAGAGGGCCCAAACCTGGGTAAACATCGTGTCCCCCGCCTCATGTTACCATCCGCCTTAGACGCACAGTTCGGGACCCCCTACCCGAGATCCGCCGGTTTTGACACCGACATTGGTGCTTTCATTGAGAGTTCCACTGTGCCGTCACCGTAAGGCTTGATGGCCCTTCAATCATCGGTAACTATATGGTCCAGGGTGTGTTTTCCTCCTCGGACAGATCTTCGGCGGCTTCGCACTGCGGGCCAACTCGCTTGGCCATCTGGAGCAGATCGAGAGCTACGCCCCTGGCCATAAGGTTAGGTTCAGAAACTTAAACTACACTGCCGACATCCGCGGAGACTTGACCTTCGACAGATTCGAGCCCATGTCAGGTGTGCCGCACAATCATGACGAGCATGACGTAACTCTGCCATCAGACAGTGTTCAGGAGATCGCATCTGCAACTACTCCGGCCCTCAATCCGGAGCAAAGTGCGCCATCCGAGGACGGGTGGATAGACCCCGCCATGGAGGCCGCACTCTCAGTGGCGATTGAGCCGAATACTGACTTCACCCCTTGTGAGAACTGTGTTGCCGAACCATTGGATTCGTCCCCGGCCATAGGCTCCGAGCCGCCTGCGTCCATGCCTACCGAATCCGATTGGGCACCGATCATGGAGTTTACCTTCGTGGATATCTTTCAGCACTCGCCTTTCGGCGATGTGCCAAATTCATTAAGGTCTCTCTCCTTGTTAGGAGAACCTTGGCCGAACTATATCCGGTTAGAAGGGGATGCGGATGAAGAAGAAATTCGCTGCCCACCCACCACCCACTTAGTAGCCACTGTCGACGATTTAACCGACATGCTCGATTTCGACTCCGAAGACATCGACGGCATGGACGACGATGCAGGAGAAGAACAAGAACCAGTGCCCACCGAGTGCTGGACAGACACTTCATCACATGACATATACATGGTGGATGCACCCAAAGAAGGCAATGGCGACAAGACAACAGAGGATGACCCCTCCAAGAAGCAAACAAAGCGTCGGTGTAGGCGCCGCTCCCGCCTCGGCAAAAACAGTGATAACAGCGCAAGAGAAAATAACACTCCAGTCGACTCTAGAGGAAACGACGACCACATTGACCCGACGGCAGAGCACGATGAAACTGCAAACGGCGAACATAGTACGGATCCGATGTCCGAACACGGCAACGCCACGGATAAACCTCATCAACCCCCCTCTGGGGAGGAAAACAGTCCGGACGAAGATGCACACATCATCCCGGAAAGGCACTTGGAACAAGAGAACCTCCGCAGCAGGCTTATTGCCACAGCAAGGAGTCTGTAGAAGCAGAAGCAAAGGCTTAAGGCCGCACAAAATATGCTCAACAGCAGGTGGAACAAAGTGCTCCACAACGAAGAAAAGTATGGTGGAAGTTACCACACAAAGAGCTATCCAAAGCGCAAGCTATTACCTGAATTCGACGATGAGGCCTTAGAGCCCACACAGCCAAAAAATAAAATGGCCAACCGGCCGGATCAACCACCTTGTGGCCACGATAGAGCGGCTAACAAGGCCACACATAAGTCAACAGATGATCTACGTGAGGACTTGCACCAAAAATCTTGTATGACCAGATCCATCTATGGATCTAGGAAGCGCGCTCTGATACGTCTCCGTCGTATATACTTTTCCAAACACTTTTGCCCTTGTTTTGGACTCTAACTTGCATGATTTGAATGGAACTAACCCGGACTGACGTTGTTTTCAGCAGAATTACCATGGTGTTATTTATGTGCAGAAACAAACGTTCTCGAAATGACCTGAAACTTCATGGAGCAACTTTTTGGAAAATATAAAAAATACCTGCAAAAGATGAAGGCCAAGGGGCCCACCACCTGTCCACGAGGGTGGGGGCGCGCCCCCTACCTCGTGGGCCCCCTGGTGCTCCTCCGACTCCAACTCCAACTCTATATATTGTGTTTCGGGGAGAAAAAAATCAGAGAGAAGAATTCATCGCGTTTTACGATACAGAGCCGCCGCCAAGCCCTAAAACCTCTCGGGAGGGCTGATCTGGAGTCCGTTCGGGGCTCCGGAGAGGGGAATCCGTCGCCATCATCATCATCAACCATCCTCCATCACCAATTTCATGATGCTCACCGTCGTGTGTGATTAATTCCATCGTAGGCTTGCTGGACGGTGATGGGTTGGATGGGATCTATCATGTAATCGAGTTAGTTTTGTTAAGGTTTGATCCCTAGTATCCACTATGTTCTGAGATTGATGTTGCTATGACTTTGCTATGCTTAATGCTTGTCACTAGAGCCTGAGTGCCATGATTTCAGATCTGAACCTATTATTATTTCATCAATATATGAGTGTTCTTGATCCTATCTTGCAAGTCCATAGTCACCTATTATGTGTTATGATCCGTTAACCCCGAAGTGACAATAATCGGGATACTTATCGGTGATGACCGTAGTTTGAGGAGTTCATGTATTCACTATGTGTTAATGCTTTGTTCTAGTTCTCTATTAAAAGGAGGCCTTAATATCCCTTAGTTTTCGTAAGAACCCCACTGCCACGGGAGGGTAGGACAAAAGATGTCAAGCAAGTCCTTTTCCATAAGCACGTATGACTATGTTTGGAATACATGCCTACATTATATCAATGAACTGGAGCTAGTTCTGTGTCACCCTAGGTTATGACTGTTACATGACGAACGCATCCGGCATAATTCTCTATCACTGATCCATTGCCTACGAGCTTTCCATATATTGTTCTTCACTTATTTACTTTCCCGTTGCTATTGCTATCATCACTACAAAATACCAAAAACATTACTTTTACTACTGTTACTGTTTCTTACCGTTACCACTACCATCATATTACTTTGCTACTAAATACTTTGCTGCAGATACTATGTTTCCAGGTGTGGTTGAATTGACAACTCAGCTGCTAATACTTGAGATTCTTTGGTTCCCCTTGTGTTGAATCAATAAATTTGGGTTGAATACTTTACCCTCGAAAACTGTTGCGATCCCCTATACTTGTGGGTTATCAAGACTATTTTCTGGCACCGTAGCCGGGGAGCATAGCTCTATTCTTTGAGTCACTTGGGATATATCTGCTTATCATTATGAAGAACTTGAGAGATCCAAAAACCATGATATATCCCTCAACTACGAGGGGAGGTAAGGAACTGCCATCTAGCTCTGCACTTGATTCACCTTCTGTTTTGAGTAAGATTGCGACACCTAAACCTGCTTCTGCTATTCGTTCTGATATGTCGCATGTTATCGATGATGCCACTTCTGCTATACATGATACTTATGATGAAACTACTTCTATGCTTGATACTACTGTGCCACCTGGTGAATTTCTTGATGAACAACTTGCTAGGGCTAGAGAGATTGAAAATATTGAATCTGATAATACTGATGAAAGTGATGATGAAGAATCACTTGTTATTCCTAAGGGTTATGTTTTTGATCAATAAGATTCTTTAGCTATTTTAGCTTGCAAAGATAGATATGAACTCAAAAGGTTATTAGCTAAATGGAACAAGCAATTTCTAAATGCTAGAATGAAACCTGACCCTGCTCTTGCTACTTCACCTATCTATGTTACTGATAAGGATTATGAATTCTATGTTGATCCTGATATAATTACTTTGGTCGAATCAGATCCTTTTCATGCTTATGAATCTGAAACTATTGTGGCACATCTTACTAAACTGAATGATATAGCCACCCTGTTCACTAAAGATGAGAGAACTCGTTACTTTTATATCCTTAAAATATTTCCATTCTCATTAAAGGGTGATGCTAAGATATGGTTTAATTCTCTTGATCCTGGTTGTGTAGTCCCCAGGATATGATTTATTACTTCTCTGCTAAATATTTCCCTGCTCATAAGAAACAAGCTGCTTTAAGGGATATATATAATTTTGTGCAAATTGAAGAAGAGAGTCTCCCACAAGCTTGGGGGAGGCTTCTCCAATTACTTAATGCTTTGCCTGATCATCCTCTTAAGAAAAATGAAATACTTGATATGTTTTATAATGGACTAACCGATGCCTCCAGAGATTACCTGGATAGTTGTGCTGGTTCTGTTTTCAGGGAAAGAACACCGGATGAAGCTGAAATTCTATTGAATAATATGTTGGCAAATGAAAATAATTGGACACCTCCGGAGCCAGTTCCTGAGCCTATTCCTAAACCAACTCCAAAGAAGAGGGGTATTCTATTTCTCAGTCCTGAAGATATGCAAGAGGCAAAGAAATCTGTGAAAGAAAAAGGTATTAAAGCTGAAGATGTTAAGAATTTACCTCCTATTGAAGAAATACATGGTCTTAATTTACCGCCTCTTGGAGAAACATATGATCTTAATCTTTACCTATTGAAGAAACTCATGGTCTTGATAACCCGACACAGGTAGTAAAGGTAAATTCTCTCTATAGATATGATAAAGCTGAAATCCCATTTACTAAGTTTGCTAGCCCATGCTTAGATGAGTTTTATAAATTTATGGCTAAGCAAGAAGACTTTAATGCTTATTTTGGTAGACAATTGAAATACAATTCAAATATGCTTGAACACTTGGGTGATTATATGGCTAATGTTAAAGGTGAACTTAAACTTATTAGTAAACATGCTTCTATGGTTACCACTCAAGTAGAACAAGTACTTAAAGCTCAAAATGATTTTCTCAATGAATTAAATAGTAAGGATAATGATAATGCTGTTAGAGTTATGACTAGAGGTGGTAAAATGACTCAGGAACCTGTGTATCCTGAAGGCCACCCTAAGAGAATTGAGCAATATTCTCAGAGAAATAATATAGATGCACCTACTTCTTCTAAAAAGAATAAAAAGAAAAATGATAGGACTTTGCATGCTTCTAGTGATCCTATTGTTGAAACACCTGAGAATCCAAATGATATTTCTATTTCTGATGCTGAAACACAATCTGGTAATGAACCTGAAACTAGTGATAATGTTAATAATAATGTTCATGATGATGCTCAACCTAGTAATAATAATGATATAGAAATTGAACCTATTGTTGATCTTGATAACCCACAATCAAAGAATCAACGTTATGATAAGAAAGACTTTGTTGCTAGGAAACATGGTAAAGAAAGAGAGCCTTGGGTTCAGAAACCCATGCCTTTTCCTCCCAAACCATCCAAGAAAAAGGATGATGAGGATTTTGAGCGCTTTGCTGAAATGATTAGACCTATCTTTTTGCGTATGCGATTAACTCATATGCTCAAAACCAATCCTTATGCTAAGTACATGAAAGATATTATTACAAATAAAAGAAAGATACCGGAAGCTGAAATTTCCACCATGCTTGCTAATTATACTTTTAAGGGTGGAATACCAAAGAAACTTGGAGATCCAGGAGTACCCACTATACCATGCTCCATTAAAAGAAACTATGTTAAAACTGCTTTATGTGATCTTGGAGCCAGTGTTAGTGTTATGCCTCTCTCTTTATATCGTAGACTTGATTTGAATAAGTTGACACCTACTGAAATATCTTTGCAAATGGCTGATAAATCAACTGCTATACCTGTCGGTATTTGTGAGGATATGCCTGTTGTAGTTGCAAACGTTACTATTTTAACAGACTTTGTTATTCTTGATATTCCCGAGGACGATAGTATGTCTATTATTCTTGGAAGACCCTTTTTGAACACTACAGGGGCTGTTATTGATTGCACTAAAGGCAATGTCACTTTTCATGTTAATGGTAATGAGCATACGGTACACTTCCCGAGGAAACAACCTCAAGTTCATAGTATTAACACTATTGGAAAAATTCCATCGATTATATTTGGAGGTTTTGAATTTCCTCTTCCTACTGTCAAGAAGAAATATGATATTCTTATTATTGGGGATGTGCATATCACCGTTGAGGTAACATAGTGTTATTCGAAATTTCTCCGGTTCCATGTTATTCGGAATGAGTTCGTTAACAAGACTTGATCAACCTTGTTAGTGGATTCCTTTTGATGATCATGAGATGGATGAAACTAGAAGGCACAACCTTCCGTACCCCACTTTTACTTTATGTTATTTATATTAAAAAAAATAAAAAAAATATTTTCCTGTCTGTTATCTGATTATCCGTGCAATATAAAAATACCCCGAAAATAAAAGTTCTCCAAATGCCCTGAAATTTAAATATGATTTTTTCCAGAATATTTGAGAATATTTGGCACTGAGAACACATTAGGGGGGTCAACCACCTGCCCACGAGGGTGGAGGGCGCGCCCTACCCCCTGGACGCGCCCCCTGCCTCGTGGGCCCACGGTGGCCCTCCTCCACTTATCCTTTAACCCATACACTTCTTCTTCCTCCCCGAAACACGAATAACCAACTCAAACCCGAGTCCAAGCTCGTTTTGCTGCAATTTTCGATCTCCTTGCTCAAAGCACCTCTCACAAAACTGCTTGGGGAGATTGCTCCTTGGTATGTGATTCCTCCATTGGTCCAATTAGTTTTTGTTCTAGTGCTTTATTCATTGCAAATTTTTGCTACTTAGGTGACCCTGTTCTTGAGCTTGCATGTCAAATTTATATGGTCAAAAGTAGTTTTGATGCATGATATAGGCTCTAGGCACTTGTAGGAGTAGTTGCTATCAATATTATTGAGTTTGGTTTACTTTTATTTTGAAGTTACTAAAAATTTCAGAAATTTTCCAGAGGAATAAACATGCTTAGGAAAATGTTCCAAGGTGGTTCTTCAAGGAAGCAAGGACCCAGGCCTGCAATGCGTGATGCTGATGATGAGCCACCAAGAGACGCTCCAGTGCATCCTTGTGTATGGCCTTCTGAGAACTTTATGGATCGAGCGGGAATTAAGGAAGAATTTAACGCATATTTGCGTAACACTGATCTTGTGAGCTTCGAGGAAGAGAAGTGCAGCCAGTATCACAATCTCACTAGTTCCTTTGTGAGGAGGTTTGAATTTTCATCTTCACGTAACTCTCCAACTGTCCTATTTGATCTTTATGAAAATTCTTATACTATGGACTTAGAGGACTTTACCACTGCTTGTAAACTTCAACAATGGGGTAGTATAAGAGATCCTCGCAAATCTGAATTTAGAGATTTTCTTGCTAGTATAACTGTGGGAGAATCTAGAGGTATAACACAAGCTACCATAGGGAGCATTCACTTTCCTGCTATACATTATTTTGCTCTCTTCATAGGTAGATGCATTAATGGTAAAGACGAGGCATGTCACATGTGTGTCCCTGACCTCAGTATTCTTAGGAGTGCTGTGTTAGAAGACAAATCTTATAATTTGGGAGCCATTGTTGCACATAGGTTGCATCTTAATAGATTTAATGGAGATTTCTTTGGAGGAATTTATGCAACCTGCATAGCTAATTTTCTTGGTATAGCCATACACGAATATGATATTGAATTACCTCCTGCTTACCTAGACTTTAATGCTATGGTTCACCACCAGTTTGTCGAGAGGAATGAATCACTTCTCCAGTATCGACTAATCTTTGACAGACGCAGTGCTGTCCATATTACTCTCCCTGCTCCTACTTTCTTTCAACATCAGGCAAAAGGAAGATATACTATCACCAGAGAGGAGTCAGATGAGTACGAGAGGAGAGCGGAGGCCGCTCGTCGCCACGCTGCAGCTCAGCAGGCGATAGCCGCTGCATCGCAGTACGACCCCAGCTAGTATTATGGATATCCACCAGGCCAGCCGTGGCCATAAACCAATTTAGGCCAAAAGCCTAAGCTTGGGGGAGTACGTTTTTCCCACCGACATTACATTTATATTCACACACTCATTGCCAGATGTCGGTGCTCATACTTTTTCATTGTATCATCCATGCTAGTTTATTTTCCATTTTATGCTTTCTTCTTGTGTGTTTAATAAACCTTAATAAAAAACCAAAAAATTATTTGTAGCTTTTAGTTAGTTTAATTTCCTAGCTTATAGTAGTAATTAAAAAGAAAACCCAAAAAGATTTCCTGTTCTTCTTTTACTTGTTGGGAGCTCTCCCGTGTAAATAGTTTTATTTCTTTTCTTTTCTTTGGGGTCGATAGGAGAAGACCATAATTAAATTGTTGAAGTGGCTCTTATATGCATTATTGTTGATCTGAAAAAAAGAGTCCATATTGCCTTGTCTTCTCCTTTTTATTGAATGCTTGCAGATTCCAGCTTAGTCCAATGCACATGCACTATTATTATTATTCACATCGTTTGGTCGTGCAAGTGAAAGGCAATTATGACAATATATGATGGACTGACTGAGATGAGAAAAGCTGGTATGAACTCGACCTCTCTTGTTTTTGTAAATATGATTAGTTCATCGTTCTTGATTCAGCCTATTATGGATAAACATGTTTGCAATGACAACTAGAGATCATAGTGCTTATGACATGCTTGATTAGCTATGAGTTATAATGGTTTGCCTTGCGTGCCAACATGCTATTAAAATGGTTATGATGTGGTGTGATAGGGTGGAATCCTCCTCCGAATGATTTAAGTGACTCGACTTGGCACATGTTTACGCATGTAGTTGAAACAAAATCAACATAGCCTTCACGATATTTATGTTCATGGTGGATTATATCCTACTCATGCTTGCATTCGGTGTTGATTAATTTTAATGCATGTTAATGATTGTTGTCGCTCTCTAGCTGGTCGCTTCCCAGTCTTCTGGTAGCCTTCACCTGTACTAAGCGGGAATATTGCTTGTGCATCCAACTCCATAAACCCCAAAGTTATTCCAAATGAGTCCACTATACCTACCTATATACGGTATCTACCTGCCATTCCAAGTTAATTTGTATGTGCCAAACTCTAAACCTTCAAATAAATATCATGTTTTGTATGCTCAAATAGCTCATGTATCAACTAGGGATGTCCGTATCTTCCATGTTAGGCGGGTTATTCTCAAGAGGAGTGGACTCCGCTCCTCACTCACGAGATAAATGGCTGGTCACCGGGATGCCCAGTCCCATGCTTTATGCAAACTAAATCAAAATAATTGCAAACAAAACTCCCCCTGGGACTCTTGTTAGTTGGAGGCACTCATTGTTTCGTGCAAGCCATGGATTGATGCTTGTTGGTGGAAGGGGGGTATAAACTTTACCATTCTGTTTGGGAACCGCCTATAATGTGTGTAGCATGGAAGATACCGCCATCTCTTGGTAGTTATGTTGACAATGAAAGTATACCGCTCAAAATATTATTCACCTCTATTTCAAAACCGAGCTCTGGCACCTCTACAAATCCCTTCTTCCCTCTGCGAAGGGCCTATCTATTTACTTTTATGCTGAGTCATCACCCTCTTATTAAAAAGCACCAGTTGGAGAGCACCGCTGTCATTTGCATTCATTACTGTTAATTTACATTGAGTATGACTTGACTGGATCTCTTTTACCATGAATTACAATTTCTAGTCGGTCCTTGGTCTTTAAAGGTGCTCTGCATTTATGTTTTGCGGTCTCAGAAAGGGCTAGCAAGATACCATCTTGTTATATCATATTATGATTGTTTTGAGAAAGTGTTGTCATCCGAGATTTATTATCATTGCTCGCTAGTTGATTATGCTATTGATATGAGTTAACTTGAGACCTAAGGGTTATTGTGAATGTGGTTAGTTATAATCTTTGCTGAAAACTTGAATGCTGGCTTTACATATTTACAACAACAAGAGCAAACAGAGTTTGTAAAAGTTTTTCTTTATCACTTTCAGTTTATCAACTGAATTGCTAGAGGACAAGCAAAGGTTTAATCTTGGGGGAGTTGATACGTCTCCGTCGTATCTACTTTTCCAAACACTTTTGCCCTTGTTTTGGACTCTAACTTGCATGATTTGAATGGAACTAACCCGGACTGACGCTGTTTTCAGCAGAATTACCATGGTGTTATTAATGTGCAGAAACAAACATTCTCGGAATGACCTGAAACTTCACGGAGCAACTTTTTGGAAAATATAAAAAATACCTGTAAAATATGAAGGCCAGGGGGCCCACCACCTGTCCACGAGGGTGGGGCGCACGCCTGCCCCCCTAGGGCGCGCCCCCCTACCTCGTGGGCCCCCTGGTGCTCCTCCAACTCCAACTCTATATATTGAGTTTCAGGGAGAAAAAAATCAGAGAGAAGAATTCATCGCGTTTTACGATACGGAGCCGCCGCCAAGCCATAAAACCTCTCGGGAGGGCTGATCTGGAGTCCGTTCAGGGCTTCGGAGAGGGGAATCCGTCGCCATCGTCATCATCAACCATCCTCCATCACCAATTTCATGATGCTCACCGCCGTACGTGAGTAATTCCATCGTAGGCTTGCTAGACGGTGATGGGTTGGATGGGATCTATCATGTAATCGAGTTAGTTTTGTTAGGGTTTTATCCCTAGTATCCACTATGTTCTGAGATTGATGTTTCTATGACTTTGCTATGCTTAATTCTTGTCACTAGGGCCCGAGTGCCATGATTTCAGATTTGAACCTATTATGTTTTCATCAATATATGAGTGTTCTTGATCCTATATTCCAAGTCTATAGTCACCTATTATGTGTTATGATCCGTTAACCCCGAAGTGACAATAATCGGGATACTTACCGGTGATGACCGTAGTTTGAGGAGTTCATGTATTCACTATGTGTTAATGCTTTGCTCCGGTTCTCTATTAAAAGGATGCCTTAATATCCCTTAGTTTCCGTAAGGACCCCGCTGCCACGGGAGGGTAGGACAAAAGATGTCATGCAAGTTCTTTTCCATAAGCACGTATGACTATGTTCGGAATACATGCCTACATTATATCAATGAACTGGAGCTAGTTCTGTGTCACCCTAGGTTATGACTGTTACATGATGAACCGCATCCGGCATAATTCTCCATCACTGATCCATTGCCTACAAGCTTTCCATATATTGTTCTTCGCTTATTTACTTTCCCGTTGCTATTGCTATCATCATACAAAATACCAAAAACATTACTTTTACTACTGTTACCTTTTGTTACCGTTACCACTACTATCATATTACTTTGCTAATAAATACTTTGCTGCAGATACTAAGTTTCCAGGTGTGGTTGAATTGAGAACTCAGCTGCTAATACTTGAGAGTATTCTTTGGCTCCCCTTGTGTCGAATCAATAAATTTGGGTTGAATACTTTACCCTCGAAAACTGTTGCTATCCCCTATACTTGTGGGTTATCATGCTCCGGCACAAAAGCAAAACTGAATACTACAACCGTCCGAACGCCATGATACATCCAAGTACAGGGGTGCCACACTCCCCCTATGTTTCATCGATGAGGTGCCGGACCACGAATTTCCAGAAGGATTCAAACCAGTGAACATAGAGGCGTACGACGGGACCACAGACCCTGGGGTCTGGATTGAGGACTTTATCCTCCATATCCATATGGCTCGCGGAGACGATCTCCATGCCATCAAGTACTTGCCCCTCAAGCTTAAAGGACCAGCTCGGCACTGGCTGAAAAGCCTCCCCAAAAACTCAATTGGAGGTTGGGAGGAGCTCGAGGATGCTTTTTAGGCTAATTTTCAAGGGACCTATGTCCGACCTCCGGATGCAGACGATTTAAGTCATAAAATTCAACAGCCCGGAGAGTCAGCCTGAAAGCTTTGGAACAGGTTTCTCACTAAGAAGAACCAAATAGTCGATTGTCCGGACGCCGAAGCCTTAGCAGCTTTCAAGCACAGCGTCCGAGACGAATGGCTCGCCAGACACCTCGGCCAAGAAAAACCGAGAACAATGGCAGCCCTGACAAGCCTCATGACCCGCTTTTGCACAGGCGTAGATAGCTGGTTAGCCCGCAGTAGCACCAGCGACCCAAGCACATCCGAAGTTAGGGATGGCAATGGAAAACCATGACGCAGTAAAAGCAAGCGTCGAAATAAAGAAGACAGCCCAGATAATACGGCGGTAAACGCCGGATTCAGGGGCTCTCGACCAGGTCAGCGGAAAAAGCCTTTCAAAGGCAACAGAGATGGACCATCCAGCCCAAACAAGATTCTAGACAAACTATGTCAGATTCATGGCACCCCCGATAAACCTGCAAATCACACCCACAGAGAATGATGGGTCTTCAAGCAGGCCGGTAAGCTAAATGCCGAACACAAGGGGAGGGAGACACCAAGCAAAGACGAGGGCGAACCTCGCCAGCAAAGCACTGGAGGACAGAAAAAAATTCCCACCAGAGGTTAAAACAGTAAACACGATCCACGTGACGAAGAGGAGAAGCAAACATGCACTCCGAGACATACGCGCCATAGAGCCCGTCACCCCTAAGTTCAACCCTTGGTTGGCCTGCCCAATCACTTTTGATCGCAGGGATCACCCGACAAGCATCCGGCATGAAGGATTGGCTGCCTTGGTGTTAGACCCAATAATAAACAGATACCATCTCACACGAGTCCTTATGGACGGCGGCAGTGGTCTAAATCTGATATATCCGGACATAGTCCGCAAAATGGGGATAGACCCGACAAAAATCAGCCACAATAATACTACCTTCAAGGGAGTAATACCAGGCCCGGAGGCCCGCTCCACGGGCTCTCTAATACTAGAGGTTGTATTCGGTTCACCCGACAACTATCGAAGTGAGAAGTTAGACTTCGACATTGCTCCATTCTGAAGCGGCTATCAAGCACTACTCGGAAGAACAGCTTTCGCTCATTTTAATGCGGTACCACATTATGCTTCTCTTAAGCTTAAGATGCCTGATCCACATGGCACCATCACAGTTGGTGGAAATATTGAGTGTTCTCTACGCGCGGAAGAACGTGCGGCGGCTTTAACAGCCGAGCACTAGACGGCTTCACCAACCAGAATAAATGACAGGTCATCAAGACCGCGGACACGGTTCGACGAGTCCAATGCATCACTATACTTGAGATTGGTTTGATGGTTAAACCCTCATAGACGGTACCAGGGGCTTCCCGCGTGTAATCAGGGCTAAGTTTGGCTCAACTTGACTTATCTTGAATTTTAATGGTTTATCAAGAATAACCAATTTTTTGGCACGACAACTTTCACCTAAAGTTATTCTCTTTTACAGATGACAATCGTGCTACACCCGTCCAGGACACGGCACAACGGAGACACAGGCGCAGACGTGCAGCAGGGACCCGCTTAAAGGTTTCTTTTCAGATTAAGACCCCGCGTAAACCTTTTTTACTGTCTCTTGTTGTTCACATCCTCCGGATACTCAATACAACCGAGAAGGATGCTGGCATTATTGGCATTTCGCCACGTCAGATTATTGCATGTACCTGGACACTCGGGGTTTATCATTGAGGGCATTGTTCAGCCCGGCATATGTTATAAAGACCGAATACCTTGGAGAGTGTTCGGCGTCGCGAGTTTGGCCTTATATGCATCAGCTCCGAATCATGTCTTTGGTCAAATGTTGGGTTTGCCCGGCTCCCCTATTTTGCTACCTTACGTTCCGCTCTATCGGCTAAGGCGGCACTGGGGGAACTACTGCGATTGTGCCATGCTTCATCCGGATGAGCACCTCAGCAGAGAAAGCCGAAAACTGACTATCATGATAAAGCGCGAGACTGGTCAACCACTCGATGACTTAGTGGGATCTTTGGGATTCCTCCGCATTAACGAAGGGCCGTTTCCCGGTCATGTACGTATGTGCCCCGTATTCGGACGAGCACGGAAGTACCAGGGGCTATATAGTAGTCCCACTGTCAAACTCCTATGGCTAAGTGAAAGTGTTAAAGCAATATAGTCCGATTGCCTCGTTCACTGCGCTACCACCTCCTTAATGGACCAAGACGTTGGATCAAGTGTGAATACTCGTTTTTTTGCGAACACCCTCGCATTATATGCGTGGGGGCTGAAGCCCACGACTGGAAACTTTCAGGTTATATACATATATACATAAACGGCCGCACACGAGGCATAATAATACTTTCAGGCAAAAGTATAAACACAGCCTTTATAATTCAATAAAACAATGTTTTTACAATGGGAATACATGTCACTAGAACATAATATTCTTCGAGCACTGAGCCTCTATTGAATGAGCGCCTTCAAGGACTTCTTCAAAATAGTGCTCGGCAGGCACTCGGCCTATGGCCGAACTCTGGGTTGCAATAGCGGTGGCCTCCATCTCTGCCCAGTATGTCTTGACACGGGCAAGTGCCATCCGCGCACCCTCTATGCATGCCGACCTCTTCATAGCGTCGATGTGCGGCATAGCACCAAGGAATTGTTGCACTAAACTAAAGTAACTATTCGGCCTTGGCCCTTCCGGACACAGATGACCCACAACAGACCTCATGGCAAGTCCGGACAACCTATGGAGCTCGGCCCACTCGGCCATTCGCTCATTCAACAGCAGCGGACGCACTGGAGCATGGAACTGTGACCAGAACAGCTTTTCCACTTCACGATCTTTTTGCTCCTTGAAGTACTCAGCCGCATCAACAGCACTGGCTGCCAAATCCATGTATGCGTCTGCCGAACTCCATAGTTGATTGAGAGGGGCATACTTCGGATCTCCAAACTTCGTCCGTAACAAAAAGGGCTTACCAGCCGCAATATCTCCAGCTTGACGCAGCTCCTCCTTCGCCGCTCTGATTTTGGAACGGGCTTCCTTGGCTGCTACCATGGCCTTCTCCAGGTCCGTCGCCTTCGCTCGGCTTTCTTTTTCAAGAAGCTGGTAACGCTTGGCGGCATCTTTCAACTCAACGGCCATCTTGGCTATTTTTTCCTTGCTTTGGTACTGAGCAGCCTGTTCGGCCCTCAGCTCTTCGACCGCCTTTAGAGCGGCCGCATCACTATTCCTGGCTTGTTCCTTGGCTCGGGCAAGTTCCGCCCGAAGGATCTCCACGGCAGCAGCTCCATCTGCAGTCACAACATATTAAAGATACTGGCATCATGCTCCTCTTACTATGTGTTGATCACCGGAGAAATCACATACCATGTGCCTCGTCGAGCCACTTGTTGACAAGCACGATGTCGGCATCTGCCACATCAAATTGCCGCTTCAGCTCGGCAAACTCATCAGTCCGGCTAGCCACCGGACATTCAGCCACCTGCACATGAAGGCAGCCTTATTACCTGGGACTATGATCCTCTGTTTGCCGCCGTTCGCGACGGCAACCAGAGTCTCAGGGGCTACTATCTGCATAGGGCACACCTAACGTGTGCGGTACTGTAAAAAACATACACTATTTCACGTACCTCAAAGCCTTTCATCAGACTCATAAAAGCTTCATGCAACCCGCTTTCAGCGGATGAAATCCTCTCAATCACCATACCCATTAGCGTACGATGCGCTTCTGAGATGGCCGCTTGCTCCAGAAGATCCTTCAGTGCACCCAATTGCACACCAGACGGTTCTGGACTCCTTCTGTTGCTCTCTTTAGGAGCCGAATATTGAGTACTTCGGGCGGCAAAAGGATTACCCTCCGACCTTGGCGGATCAGGAGAAACCCTCCGCGACAACACTTCAGGGTCGCCCGCCTCATGAGGCGGGGTGGCAGGGGGAGGTGTTTCGCTCTCCATCATCTCCGGAAGAAGATCCCCCGAAGACGAACTCTGTCGAGAAGGGCTACGATCTGAACTACAAGATCTATGCTTCGGTTATTGTCTTTAGAAGTAATATAGGATACTTTCACTATTAAGCACTTTTTGTTTACTTATAGCTCGGTAGAGGGCTGATCCCCTTGCGGGCGCTGTGCGGCAAGAGTACCCTCCGAGGCAGGACCCTCTGGCGAAGATTTCTTCCCCCATTTGGAAACCTTTGTTTCTAGGTCTTCAGAGGTGGTCCTCTTCCTTCCTTGGGGAGAGGGAATTTCAGATTCTTCTCCGTGGTTATCCTCCTTCGCGGAGGCGCTAATTCCCCCGGCTTGGATGAATAATGAGGGAGGCCTGCTTTCCGCCTCTTTATTCCCCCCTTTATCTTCCCCTGAGGGCGCCTGATAAGGCGCCGGCTCGAGCTTTCTGGCTAGTACTGGATTTGCTGAGCCTTCGGGAAGGGGGGCCGAGCACCTGATCATCTTCGCCTTTGTTACCCAGTCCTGGTCAAAAAGCAACTTTTCAGAATGATGTCGTGATAAATAAAAAGACAACATGTTCGGCCACGGGATTACTTACTTGGGTATCTGGGCGATTACAGCTCAGACCCGCATCCGCGGTGGTGTCCAGACACTTTATTTGTGGTCTGAAGAACAATTTGTACATATCTTCGAGCGTCATGCCGAGGAAGTGCTGAATAGTTCGCGGTCCCTCCAGGTTGAATTCCCACATATGGAGGGGTCGACGTTTGCAAGGCGGGACCCAAAGAACTAGCATTACTTGCATTACCATGACTAGGCTGACATCTCTCTCGAGGACATCTCGGATGCGACTCTGCAATATCAGCACATCATTTACTGGCCCCCAGTCCAGCCCCTTGTTGATCCGTGACGTCAGTTGTGGTGGGGGGCCCGAGCGAAAGGCAGGGGAGGATACCCACTTGGTACTCTGGGGAGCTGTGATATAAAACCATTCCTGTTGCCATAAACTGGACACCTTCGGGAGGGAACCCTCTGGCCATGGACCATCAGCACTTTTGCTTATTACGGCACCTCCGCACTCTGCGTGTCGCCCCTCGATCATCTTCGGCTTCACATTGAAAGTCTTGAGCCAAGGCCAAAGTGTGGGGTAACACGGAGGAAGGCCTCACATACGACGATGAACGACGAGATGTGAAGGAGGGAATCCGGGGCCAGGTCATGGAAATCCAGCCCATAATAAAACATGAGCCCCCTAACGAAGGGATCCAGAGCGAGGCCTAGCCCTCGGAGGAAGTGAGAGATGAATACAACGCTCTCGCCGGGTTCGAGAGTGGGAATTACCTGCCCTCGAGCAGGCAGCCTGTGCCAGATTTCGCCGGTCAAATACCTGGCCTATCTTAGCTTATTGATGTCTTCCTCTATGATAGAGAAGGCATCCACCGACCTTGAAGGTTGGATCTGGACATGGTTGAAGGTCCGAAGCGCCTGACCTGAGCCTTGGGTGTTGGAACTCGAGGCGGGGGAAGGATTCGATTGAGTACGAGAAGGAAAGGCCTTGGCCTCTTTATAAAGAGGGTGAATATCAAGCGTCCTCCTCGTGGCCGTTTGGGACTTGCCTAAAATCGAGGAGTCATACCAACGGGCACAATTGGGTTACCCACGTCCGTATTGATGAGAATCCTGTAATAAGGGGGACACGATCTCTGCTTCGACAAGACGTATCAAGAAAACCGCCTCGCAATATGTGCAGCGCTGGTTGAGAAAAACGGTTAAAATAATGACTGGGCCATGGCGTGATGTCATGTTGCTAAATGTGTCAGTAGATTAGATTTGTGAAATATTATTCTCTTTGTGGTGGTATGTGGAACTTGTTTTGTAGAGCCGGACACTATCCTTGTGTTCAAAATCTTCAATGGAGTATTTGGAGGAAGAACCCGCCTTGCAATGCCGAAGAAAAATCTGCGCGCCTGACTCATCGTCATTGAAGCTAGGTTCAGGGGCTACTGAGGGAGTCCTGGATTAGGGGGTCTCCGGACAGCCGGACTATATCCTTCGGCCGGACTGTTGGACTATGAAGATACAAGATTGAAGACTTTGTCCCGTGTCCAGTTGGGACTCTCCTTGGCGTGGAAGGCAAGCTTGGCGATACGGATATGTAGATCTCCTCCATTGTAACCGACTCTGGGTAACCCTAGCCCCCTCTGGTGTCTATATAAACCGGAGGGTTTAGTCCGTAGGACAACAACAAACATACCATAGGCTAGCTTCTAGGGTTTAGCCTCTACAATCTCGTGGTAGATCAACTCTTGTAATACTCATATCATCAATATCAATCAAGCAGGACGTAGGGTATTACCTCCATCAAGAGGGCCCGAACCTGGGTAAACATCGTGTCCCCCGCCTCCTGTTACCATCCGCCTTAGACGCACAGTTTGGGACCCCCTACCCGAGATCCGCCGGTTTTGACACCGACAGTTGCTAAACCCGATGGCTCACGGTCTAGCTCCCGTGCAGGTCACCTCCCATGGTCCTTGGTGCCTTGTTCTCGCATGAGCTAATCTCGGGTGGAGGAGTGAGGGCGCGCGACCCGGTGCCTCTTCACCACGGGAGCTGCGCGCTGGTTGTCTTTCTTCAGGACCTTCGCATGAGAAGACTGGGCACGATGTCTGTGCCCGGGTCCATCCCTGCAGCGTCGATAAACCCAACGGTTGAGCTCTGTCTGGTGGGCATGTCCCGTTCACGTCACCTCCTGGGGTCGTTGGTGCTTGGCCTTCTCATGTGAAAACCTCAGGAGATTCACTCGGCGCATGTTGTCTGACCATCTCACAGGATTGTCACAAGTGTTCCAAGCCAAATTCAGGCTCAACCCGCCTTGAGGTAGGGCTTCGTGAGTCCCGTGCTAGCTCACGAGTGCCCATACACACCTCCTCTAGCCCTGCCATGCAAGCCACATGTCAGGGCGGGGCTGTACACGCCCCGGGGTCTCCAGAGGGAGCCCCCACCCATGTATGGAAGCTGAAAGGATCAAGAAGAGGCGTCTAGAGGGGGGAATAGACTCTTAACAAAGAAAAGTGGTAGTTTTTTAATTTCTTCAAGTTAAGGTGGAGTTTTAGCACAATTTTAAACATTCACAATACATTTCAAGCAAGCATGACAGGAGTATCTGAGCAGCGGCAAGTAAAGCATGCAAGTTGCAAGAATGTAAAGGGATGGGATTGGAGTGTGCAAACGCAATTGGAGACACGGAGATTTTTGGCGTGGTTCTGATAGGTGGTGCTATCGTACATCCACGTTGATGGAGACTTCAACCCACGAAGGGTAACGGTTGCGCGACTCCACGGAGGGCTCCACCCACGAAGGGTCCACAAAGAAGCAACCTTGTCTATCCCACCATGGCCATCGCCCACGAAGGACTTGCCTCACTTGGGTAGATCTTCACGAAGTAGGTGATCTCCTTGCCCTTACAAACTCCTTGGTTCAACTCCGCAATCTTGTTGGAGGCTCCCAAGTGACACCTAACAAATCTAGGAGACACCACTCTACAAAAGGTAATAGATGGTTGCTACCTCTTGAGCACTTGCGTTGGTTTTCCCTTGAAGAGGAAAGGGTGGTGCATCAAAGTAGTGTAAGTATTTCCCTCAGTTTTTGAGAACCAAGGTATCAATCCAGTAGGAGGAAACGCACGAGTCCCTCGTACCCACACAAACAAATAAATCCTCGCAACCAACGCGATAAGGGGTTGTTAATCCCTACACGGTCACTTGCGAGAGTGAGATCTGATAGATATGATAAGATAATATTTTTGGTATTTTTGTGATAAAGATGCAAAGCAAAGTAAAAAGCAAAGGAAATAACTAAGTATTGGAAGATTAATATGATGAAGATAGACCCGGGGGCCATAGGTTTCACTAGTGGCTTCTCTCCAGAGCATAAGTTTTATGGTGGGTGAACGAATTACTGTTGAGCAATTGACAGAATTGAGCATAGTTATGAGAATATCTAGGTATGATCATGTATATAGGTATCACGTCCGAGACAAGTAGACGGAGTCCTGCCTGCATCTACTACTATTAGTCCACTCATCGACCGCTATCCATCATGCATCTAGGGTATTAAGTTCATGAAACAGAGTAACGCCTTAAGCAAGATGACATGATGTAGAGGGATGAATTCATGCAATATGATAAAACCCCATCTTGTTATCCTCGATGGCAACAATACAATACGTGCCTTACTGCCCCTACTGTCACTGGGAAAGGACACTGCAAGATTGAACCCAAAGCTAAGCACTTTCCCCATTGCAAGAAAGATCAATCTAGTAGGCCAAACCAAACTGATAATTCGAAGAGACTTGCAAAGATAACCAATCATACATAAAAGAATTCAGAGAAGATTCAAATATTGTTCATAGATAATCTTTATCATAAACCCACAATTCATCGGTCTCAACAAACACACCGCAAAAATAAGATTACATCGAATAGATGTCCACAAGAGAGGGGGAGAACATTGTATTGAGATCCAAAAAGAGAGAAGAAGCCATCTAGCTAATAACTATGGACCCGAAGGTCTGAGGTAAACTACTCACACTTCATCGGAGAGGCTATGGTATTGATGTAGAAGCCCTCCGTGATGGATGCCCCCTCCGGCGGAGCTCCGGAACAGGCCCCAAGATGGGATCTCGTGGATACAGAAAGTTGCGGCGGTGGAATTAGGTTTTTGGCTCCGTATCTGATCGTTTGGGGGTACGTAGGTATATATAGGAGGAAGGAGTACGTCGGTGGAGCAACAGGGGGCCCACGAGGGTGGAGGGCGCGCCTTGGGGGGGTTGGCGCGCCCCCCTACCTCGTGGCCTCCTCCTTTATTTCTTGACGTAGGGTCCAAGTCTCCTGGATCATGTTCGGTGAGAAAATCACGTTCCCGAAGGTTTCATTCCATTTGGACTCCGTTTGATATTCCTTTTCTTCGAAACCCTAAAATAGGCAAAAAAAAATAGTAATTCTGGGCTGGGCCTCCGGTTAATAGGTTAGTCCCAAAAATAATATAGAAGTGGATAATAAAACCCAATAATGTCCAAAACAATAGATAAAATAGCATGGAGCAATCAAAAATTATAGATACATTGGAGACGTATCAAGCATCCCCAAGCTTAGTTCCTGCTCGTCCTCGAGTAGGTAAATGGTAAAAAAGATAATTTTTGATGTGAAGTGCTACTTGGCATAATTTTAATGTAATTCTTCATAATTGTGGTATGAATATTCAGATCTGAAAGATTCAAGGTAAAAGTTTAATATTGACATAAAAATAATAATACTTCAAGCATACTACCAAAGCAATCATGTCTTCTCAAAATAACATGGCCATAGAAAGTTATCCCTACAAAATCATATAGTCTGGCTATGCTCTATCTTCACCACATAAAGTATTTAAATCATGCACAACCCCGATGACAAGCCAAGCAATTGTTTCATACTTTTGACATTCTCAAACTTTTTCAATCTTCACACAATACATGAGCGTGAGCCATGGATATAGCACTATATGTGGAATAGAATGGTGGTTGTGGAGAAGACAAAAGAGGGAGAAGATAGTCTCACATCAACTAGGCGTATCAACGGGCTATGGAGATGCCCATCAATAGATATCAATATGAGTGAGTAGGGATTGCCATGCAATGGATGCACTAGAGCTATAAGTATATGAAAGCTCAACAAAAGAAACTAAGTGGGTGTGCATCCAACTTGCTTGCTCATGAACACCTAGGGAATTTTGAGGAAGCCCATCATTGGAATATACAAGCCAAGTTCTATAATGAAAAATTCCCACTAGTAATTGAAAGTGATGAAATGAGAGACTCTCTATCATGAATATCATGGTGCTACTTTGAAGCACAAGTGTGGTAAAGGATAGTAACATTGTCCCTTCTCTCTTTTTCTCTCATTTTTTTACTTGGGCCTTTTCTCCTTTTTATATATTTTTATGGCCTATTTTCTCCCTTTTTTATTTTTCGTCTGGAGTCTCATCCCGACTTGTGGGGGAATCATAGTCTCCATCATCCTTTCCTCACTGGGACAATGCTCTAATAATGATGATCATCACACTTTTATTTTCTTACAACTCAACAATTACAACTCGATACTTAGAACAAAATATGACTCTATATGAATGCCTGCGGCGGTATACCGGGATATGCAATGAATCAAGAGTGACATGTATGAAAGAATTATGAATGGTGGCTTTGCCACAAATACGATGTCGTGATCATGCTAAGCAATATGACAATGATGGAGTGTGTCATAATAAACGGAATGGTGGAAAGTTGCATGGCAATATATCTCGGAATGGCTATGGAAATGCCATAATAGGTAGGTATGGTGGCTATTTTGAGGAAGGTATATGGTGGGTGTATGATACCGGCGAAATGTGCGCGGTATTAGAGAGGCTAGCAATGGTGGAAGGAATAAAAGTGCGTATAATCCATGGACTCATCATTAGTCATAAAGAACTCATATACTTATTGCAAAAATCTACAATTTATCAAAGCAAAGTATTACGCGCATGCTCCTAGGGGGATAGATTGGTAGGAAAAGACCATCGCTCGTCCCCGACCGCCACTCATAAGGAAGGCAATCAAAAAATAAATCATGCTCCGACTTCATCACATAACGGTTCACCATACGTGCATGCTACGGGAATCACAAACTTTAACACAAGTATTTCTCAAATTCACAACTACTCAATTGTACAACATTAATATCACCATCTTCATATCTCAAAACAATCATCAAGCATCAAACTTTTCATAACATTCAACGCACTCATAAGAAAGTTTTTACTATTATTGAATACCAAGCATATTAGGATTATTTAGGCAAATTACCATGCTATTTAAGACTCAAAAAATAATATAAGTGAATCATGAGAGATCAATAGTTTCTATAAAACAAATCCACCACCATGCTCTAAAAGATATAAGTGAAGTACTAGAGCAAAACTATATAACTCAAATGATATAAACGAAGCACATAGAGTATTCTAACAAATTCCAAATCATGTATTGCTCTCTCAAAATATGTGTAAAGCAAGGCTGATTGTGGTAAACTAAAAATCAAAGACTCAAATCATACAATATGCTCCAAGCAAAACACATATCATGTGGTGAATAAAAATATAGCTCCAAGTAAAGTTACCGATAGAAGTAGACGAAAGAGGGGATGCCTTCCGGGGCATCCCCAAGCTTTGGCTTTTAGGTGTCCTTATATTATCTTTTGGGTGCCACGGGCATCCCCAAGCTTAGGCTCTTGCCACTCCTTGTTCCATAATCCATCAAATCTTTACCCAAAACTTGGAAACTTCACAACACAAAACTTAAAGTAGAAAATCTCGTGAGCTCCGTTAGCGAAAGAAAACAAAATACCACTTCAAGGTACTGTAATGAACTCATTCTTTATTTATATTGGTGTTTAAACCCACTGTATTCCAACTTCTGTATGGTTTATAAACTATTTTACTAGCCATAGATTCATCAAAATAAGCAAACAACACACGAAAAACAGAATCTGTCAAAAACAGAACAGTCTGTAGTAATCTGTAGCTAGCGCAAGATCTGGAACCCCAAAAATTCGAAAATAAATTTCTGGATGTGAGGAATTTATCTATTAATCATATGCAAAAAGAATTAACTAAATATCACTTTCAAAATAAAAATGGCAGCAGTTCTCGTGAGCGCTAAAGTTTCTGTTTTTTACAGCAAGATATCAAGACTTTCCCCAAGTCTTCCCAACGGTTCTACTTGGCACAAACACTAATTAAACACAAAAAAACACAACCAAAACAGAGGCTAGGTAAATTATTTATTACTAAACAGGATCAAAAAGCAAGGAATAAAAATAAAATTGGGTTGCCTCCCAACAAGCGCTATCGTTTAACGCCCCTAGCTAGGCATAAAAAGCAAAGATAGATCTAGGTATTGCCATATTTGGTAGACAATCCATAAGTGGCTCTCATAATAGATTCATAAGGTAATTTAATTTTTTTTCTAGGAAAGTGTCCCATGCCTTTCCTTCACAGAAATTGAAATATGATATTTCCTTCCTTCATATCAATAATTGCACCAATCGTTCTAAGGAAAGGTCTACCAAGAATAATAGGACATGAAGGATTGCAATCTATGTCAAGAACGATAAAATCTATGGGCACATAATTCATATTTGCAACAATAAGAACATCATTAATTCTTCCCATAGGTTTCTTAATTGTGGAATCCGCAAGGTGCAAGTTTAGAGAGCGATCATCAAAATCACGGAAACCTAACAAATCACACAAAGTCTTTGGAATCGTGGAAACACTAGCACCCAAATCACACAAAGCATAGCATTCATGATCTTTAATTTTAATTTTAATAGTTGGTTCCCACTCATCATAAAGTTTTCTATGGATAGAAACTTCCAATTCAAGTTTTTCTTCATAAGATTGCATCAAGGCATCAACGATATGTTTAGTAAACGCTTTATTTTGACTATAAGCATGAGGAGAATTTAGCACAGATTGCAACAAAGAAATACAATCAATCAAAGAGAAATTTTCATAATTAAATTCCTTGAAATCCAAAATAGTGGGTTTATCAACATTTAGGGTTTTAATTTCTTCAATCCCACTTTTATCAAATTTAGCATCAAGATCTAAAAACTCCGAATTTTTTGGAACACCTTCTAGGTAAAGGTGGATCATATTCAGTCCCATCATTATCAAGATTCATATTCAAAAACAAAGATTTAATAGGGGACACATCAATAACTTTTAGATCTTCATCTTTATTTTCACAGGAACTAGAAGAACACGCTCTTATAAAGGCATCTTTCTTTGCACGCATCCTAGCGGTTCTTTCTTTGCACTCATCAATGGAAATTCTCATGGCTTTGAGAGACTCATTGATATCATGCTTAGGAGGAATAGATCTAAGTTTCAAAGAATCAACATCAAGAGAAATTCTATCAATGTTCCTAGCCAACTCATCAATCTTAAGCAATTTTTCTTCAATCAAAGCATTGAAATTCTTTTGCGAAGTAATAAATTCTTTAATATTAGATTCAAAATCAGAGGGCATCTTATTATAATTTCCATAAGAATTGTTGTAGGAATTACCATAATTATTAGAGGGATTACTAGTATACGGCCTAGGATTAAAGTTTCCTCTATACGCGTTGTTACCAAAATTGTTCCTACCAACAAAATTCACATCCATAGATTCATTATTATTCTCAATCAAAGTAGACAAGGGCATATCATTAGGATCAGAAGAAACACTCTTACTAGCAAATAATTTCATAAGTTCATCCATCTTTCCACTCAAAACATTAATTTCTTCTATCGCATGCACCTTTTTATTAGTAGATCTTTCAGTATGCCATTGAGAATAATTAACCATAATATTATCTAGGAGTATAGTAGCTTATCCTAAAGTGATTTCCATAAAAGTGCCTCCCGCGGCCGAATCTAAAAGATTTCTAGAAGCAAAATTCAATCCGACATAAATTTTTTGTATAATCATCCACAAATTTAAACCATGAGTAGGGCAATTACGTATCATTAATTTCATCCTCTACCAAGCTTGTGCAACATGTTCATGATCAAGTTGCTTAAAATTCATAATATCATTTCTAAGGGAGATGATCTTAGCGGGAGGAAAATACTTAGAGATAAAAGCATCTTTGCACTTATTCCAAGAATCGATACTATTTTTAGGCAAAGACGAAAACCAAGCTTTAGCACAATCTCTAAGCGAAAAAGGAAATAGCTTCAATTTAACAATATGATTATCCACATCTTTCTTCTTTTGCATATCACACAAATCAATGAAGCTATTTAGATGGGTAGCGGCATCTTCACTAGGAAGGCCGGAAAACGGATCTTTCATGACAAGATTCAGCAAAGCGGCATTAACTTCACAAGATTCAGCATCGGTAAGAGGAGCAATCAGAGTGCTAATAAAATCATTGTTGTTGGTATTGGTAAAGTCACACAATTTAGTGTTATCCTGAGCCATCATGACGAGCAAGCAATACAACACACAAGCAAACAAGAAACAGGCAAAAAGAGGCAAATAGAGAAAGAGAGGGAGGATAGAGAGAGAGGGCGAATAAAACGGCAAGGGTGAAGTGGGGGAGAGGAAAACGAGAGGCAAATGGCAAATAATGTAATGCAGGAGATAAGGGTATGTGATGGGTACTTGGTATGCTGACTTTTGCGTAGACTCCCCGGCAACGGCGCCAGAAATCCTTCTTGCTACCTCTTGAGCACTTGCGTTGGTTTTCCCTTGAAGAGGAAAGGGTGGTCCAGCAAAGTAGCATAAGTATTTCCCTCAGTTTTTGAGAACCAATGTATCAATCCAGTAGGAGGCCACGCACGAGTCCTCGTACCTACACAAACAAATAAATCCTCGCAACCAACGCGATAAGGGGTTGTCAATCCCTACACGGTCACTTGCGAGAGTGAGATCTGATAGATATGATAAGATAATATTTTTGGTATTTTTGTGATAAAGATGCAAAGTAAAATAAAATCAAAGTAAAAAGCAAAGGAAATAACTAAGTATTGGAAGATTAATATGATGAAGATAGACCTAGGGGCCATAGGTTTCGCTAGTGGCTTCTCTCAAGAGCATAAGTATTTTACGGTGGGTGAACGAATTACTGTTGAGCAATTGACAGAATTGAGCATAGTTATGAGAATATCTAGGTATGATCATGTATATAGGCATCACGTCCAAGACAAGTAGACCGACTCCTGCCTGCATCTACTACTATTACTCCACTCATCGACCGCTATCCATTATCCATCTAGGGTATTAAGTTCATGAAACGGAGTAACTCCTTAAGCAAGATGACATGATGTAGAGGGATAAATTCATGCAATATGATAAAAAAAACCATCTTGTTATCCTCGATGGCAACAATACAATATGTGCCTTGCTGCCCCTACTGTCACTGGGAAAGGACACCGCAAGATTGAACCCAAAGCTAAGCACTTCCCCCATTGCAAGAAAGATCAATCTAGTAGGCCAAACCAAACTGATAATTCGAAGAGACTTGCAAAGATAACCAATCATACATAAAAGAATTCAGATAAGATTCAAATATTGTTCATAGATAATCTTGATCATAAACCCACAATTCATCGGTCTCAAGAAACACACCGCAAAAAGAAGATTACATCGAATAGATCTCCATAAGAGAGGGGGAGAACATTGTACTGAGATCCAAAAAGAGAGAAGAATCCATCTAGCTAATAACTATGGACCCGAAGATCTGAGGTAAACTACTCACACTTCATCGGAGAGGCTATGGTGTTGATGTAGAAGCCCCCCGTGATGGATGCCCCCTGCGGCGGAGCTTCGGAATAGGCCCCAAGATGGGATCTCGTGGATACAGAAAGTTGCAGCGGTGGAATTAGGTTTTTGGCTTCGTATCTGATCGCTTGGGGGTACGTAGGTATATATAGGAGGAAGGAGTATGTCGGTGGAGCAACAGGGGGCCCACGAGGGTGGAGGGCGTGCCTAGGGGGGTAGGCGCGCCTCCTCCTTTATTTCCTGACATAGGGTCCAAGTCTCCTGGATCATGTTCGGTGAGAAAATCACGTTCCGGAAGGTTTCATTCCGTTTGGACTCTGTTTGATATTCCTTTTCTTCGAAACCCTAAAATAGGCAAAAAAAACAGCAATTCTGGGTTGGGCCTCCGGTTAATAGGTTAGTCCCAAAAATAATATAAAAGTGGATAATAAAACCCAATAATGTCCAAAACAGTAGATAAAATAGCATGGAGCAATCAAAAATTATAGACACGTTGGAGAGATATCAATGGTGTGTTGATGATGAACTCCTTGCTCTTGTTCTTCAAATGATAGTCTCCCCAACACTCAACTCTCTCTCAAGGATTTGGATTTGGTGGAAAGATGATTTGAGTGGAAAGCAACTTGGGGAAGTCTAGAGATCAAGATTCTTATGGTTGGATTGGAATATCTTGGTCTCAACACATGAGTAGGTGGTTCTCTCTCAAAAAATGAATGGTAGAAGTGTAGGCACATTCTGATGGCTCTCTCCGCGAATGAAGAGTGGGTGGAGGGGTATAAATAGCCTCCACACAAAATCTAGCCGTTACACACAATTCACCAAACTCGGTGGGACCGAATCGTAAAACTCGGTCAGACCGATTTAGTTCAAATTCTGAACGTTAGGATTTTCGGTGGAACCGATATGATCAACTCGGTGGGACCGATGTGCTAGGGTTAGGGTAAAACCTCAACTTGGTTTGACCGATTACACAAACTTGGTGGGACCGATTTTGTTAATAGGCAAAATAGAGAGTTGGTCAAGCAAACTCGGTGTGACCGATTGCTTATCTCGGTGGGACCGGAACAATTGCAACAGGTAGCAGAGAGTTTGCAAGTCCATCTCGGTGAGACCGAGATCCCATCGGTGAGACCGGATTGATTAGGGTTTCTGGAAGTGGCTATGTCAAATGAATTCGGTGGCGCCGGATAGATCAAATTAGTGGGGCCGAGTTTGACTTTTGGTTTGGGACATATGTGGAACTGAGAAAGTGGTTGAGGGCTTTGGAGCATATCACTAAGCACTCTGAGCAAGCAAGCCATTAAGCAACACCTCATCCCCTTTTAATAGTATTGGCGTTTCCTATGGACTCAATGTGATCCTGATCACTAAAATAGAAATGAAGAGTCTTGAGCTTGAGCCAATCTTTGTCCTTAGCATCTTGAAGGGGTTCCACATCCTCTTGTCCATGCCACTCCACTTTTGAAATTATCTGAAATATACTAGATGAAAGTATCAGTCCAACAAGAGATATGTTGACATTAATTACCAAAATCACCCAGAGAGCACTTGTGCTTTCAATCTCCCCCTTTTTGGTAATTGATGACAACATACATCAAAGCTTTAGATAAAGATATGAAGATTAGCAAGTAAAGCTTTGGAAGAACATGTAACATGCATAGGCTCCCCCTATATGTATGCATCCATGTAAATATGGAATATGAGAGCATGTGAATGCATAAGCATGACAGAGCAAGCAATGAGTTACATGTATCTTGGCTATATGCATCAGAGCAAATGGTGTAGATACTGGAAATATACCTTCATGTTCATGAGTCCTTCTTGCAAACAATATGTACATTAGCAAGAGATCATCATGCACATGAGTGTGATGCATATACTTACCTTGTGGTCTTGGGATGGCTTTGAAAGAGATGAACCTGAGTAAACAAGGTTAGATAACACAGAAACATCTACTAAATAGAGCAAGCACTAAACCACAAGAGTACCAAGATTTGGATGACATGTAGAGAGTGAGTACTGGGTACTCCTATTAGATATAGACATGTCCCCAAAGGTAAAGATATGCAATGGATTCATGATTTCCTTCCCTTAGATGTCATTCGCCCCCTGAATCTTATATGGGATAATGGGCGAATGTAGGGAGAAGAAAATCAGAGCAAAACAAATCAGAGCATAATAAACATAACACAAACTAACATGTCTTTCCCCTCTTAAAGACATGTGACTTCTCTCGTCTTCAATACCAAGCATCTGGGGCTCTCTCCCCCTTTGATGTGATTAAGCTTTGATGTGAGCTCTCTCTCCCCCCTTGACATCAATTTCTAAGAAGGGTCTTCTGGAATGCGAGTCGAATAGGTTTGGTCCTTGAGTCACATAACAAAGCAACATATAGAATATGATGCAGGTAGAGGACAAGAATCATTGAGTGGAGCTGGAACAAATATGCAGGATGCAAATGACAAAGTGTCTTCTCAGCATTGAAATCGGTAGCACTGAGTTGTTTTCTTCGGTAGCACCGAGATGGTTTGGTTAGACCGAAAGAGACAAGCCGGTGTGTCCGAGTTTAACACAAAGAGAACACTTGTCATCTCAGCTCACTAGGCAAATCAGATCTCACAAAGATCTGCAAGGAATTAATTGAAAGATTTGCAATGAATTAGATGTAGGGAATGCAGAAGCGAACAGAGAAATTAAAGAAATCTAGATGAAGTTAAGATGGGGAACAAATATGCAATAGACAAATGCAAGAACATAGAGAAACAATAGAGAACTTCATCTAGAATTGGTCGGCGACAAAGTCACCTATGTTAGAGTATATTGACAGAGGAGTCAAGTGGGAACACTTGATCATAGGTCATACTCATCGTTTAAGCTCAAAATGGGGTTACCATTTTTCGTTTAAGCATCTTGATGTATTCACATCTTGTTGAGCTGCTTTGACCCATGACTTCGGGTAAAGCTTCTCTAAGATGGAATGACATACCTTGGGTGGTGGTGTTGATCTTGATCACGTAGTTGAACTTGTGTGATATGCTCAAGGTTGATGTAGCTCATCAATGATTGGGAGCACCACTTGTAGTTTGAGTTCATCTACCTACATGGGTTAGTCTTGCAAGGAAAAGCACTTGTGTATCCAAAATGACAATCGTGAAAACTGATATCAAGTGAATCTTGATATAAAGAAATTGTTAAAGGATATGTTGAAAGGATTCATGCTTCCTTGTCTTCAACCACCATATTGTAGAGACTTGTGTTGGAAATATGCCCTGGAGGCAATAATAAAATGGTTATTATTATATTTCCTTGTTCATGATAATTGTCTATTGTTCATGCTATAATTGTGTTATCCGGAAATCGTAATACATGTGTGAATACATAGACCACAACACGTCCCTAGTGAGCCTCTAGTTGACTAGCTCGTTGATCAAAAGATAGTCATGGTTTCCTGACTATGGACATTAGATGTCATTGATAACGGGATCACATCATTAGGAGAATGATGTGATGGACAAGACCCAGTCCTAAGCATAGCTCAAAGATCGTGTAGTTCGTTTGCTAGAGCTTTTCCGAATGTCAAGTATCATTTCCTTAGACCATGAGATTGTGCAACTCTCGGATACCGTAGGAGTGCTTTGGGTGTGCCAAACGTCAGAACGTAACTGGGTGACTATAAAGGTGCACTACGGGTATCTCCGAAAGTGTCTGTTGGGTTGGCATGAATCGAGACTGGGATTTGTCACTCCGTATGACGGAGAGGTATCTCTGGGCCCACTCGGTAATGCATCATCATAATGAGCTCAGTGTGACCAAGTGGTTGATCACGGGATCATGCATTATGGTATGAGTAAAGTGACTTGCCGGTAACAAGATTGAACGAGGTATTGGGATACCGACGATCGGGTCTCGGGCAAGTAATGTACCGATTGACAAAGGGAATTGTATACGGGATTGATTAAATCCTCGACACCATGGTTCATCCGATGAGATCATTGAGGAGTATGTGGGAGCCAACATGGGTATCCAGATCCCGCTGTTGGTTATTGACCGGAGAGTCGTCTCGGCCATGTCTGCGTGTCTCCCGAACACGTAGGGTCTACACACTTAAGGTTTGGTGACGCTAGGGTTGTTGAGATATTAGTATACGGTAACCCGAAAGTTGTCCGGAGTCCCAGATGAGATCCCGGACGTCACGAGGAGTTCCGGAATGGTCCGGAGGTGAATATTTATATATAGGAAGTCAAGTTTCGGCCATCGGGAAAGTTTCGGGGGTAATCGGTATTGTACTGGGACCACTGGAAGGGTCCCGGGGGTCCACCGGGTGGGGCCACCTATCCCGGAGGGCCCCATGGGCTGAAGTGGAAGGGGAACCAGCCCCTAGTGGGCTGGTGCACCCCCCTTGGGCCTCCCCCTGCGCCTAGGGTTGGAAACCCTAGGGGTGGGGGGCGCCCCACTTGGCTTGGGGGGCAAGCCACCCCCCTTGGCCGCCGCCCTCCTTGGAGATCCCATCTCCTAGGACTGGCGCCCCCCCTAGGGGTACTATATATAGTGGGGGGTAGGGAGGGCAGCCGCACCCTAGCCCCTGGCGCCTCCCTCTCCCTCCCGTGACACCTCTCCCTCTCGCTAAGCTTGGCGAAGCCCTGCCGAGATCGTCGTTGCTTCCACCACCACGCCGTCGTGCTGCTGGATCTCCATCAACCTCTCCTTTCCCCTTGCTGGATCAAGTTGGAGGAGACGTCTTCCCAACCGTACGTGTGTTGAACGCGGAGGTGCCGTCTGTTCGGCACTAGGTCATCGGTGATTTGGATCACGTCGAGTACGACTCCATCAACCCCGTTCTTTTGAACGCTTCCGCGCGCGATCTACAAGGGTATGTAGATGCACTCCTCTCTCCCTCGTTGCTAGATGACTCCATAGATTGATCTTGGTGATGCGTAGAAAATTTTAAAATTCTGCTACGTTCCCCAACAGTGGCATCATGAGCTAGGTCTATGCGTAGTTTCTATGCACGAGTAGAACACAAAGCAGTTGTGGGCGTCGATATTGTCAATTTACTTTCCGTTACTAGTCTTATATTGATTCAGCGGCATCGTGGGATGAAGCGGCCCGGACCGACCTTACACATACGCTTACGTGAGACTGGTTCCACCGACTGACATGCACTAGTTGCATAAGGTGGCTAGCGGGTGTCTGTCTCTCCCACTTTAGTCGGATCGGATTCGATGAAAAAGGTCCTTATGAAGGGTAAATAGAAATTGGCATATCACGTTGTGGTTTTGGCGTAGGTAAGAAACGTTCTTGCTAGAAACCTATAGCAGCCACGTAAAAACTTGCAACAAGAATTAGAGGACGTCTAACTTGTTTTTGCAGCATGTGCCGTGTGATGTGATATGGCCAAAAGGATGTGATGAATGATATATGTGATGTATGAGATTGATCATGTTCTTGTAATAGGAATCACGACTTGCATGTCGATGAGTATGACAACCGGCAGGAGCCATAGGAGTTGTCTTAATTTATTTATGACCTGCGTGTCAACATAAACGTCATGTAATTACTTTACTTTATTGCTAAAGCGTTAGCCATAGTAGTAGAAGTAATAGATGACGAGACAACTTCAAGAAGACACGATGATGGAGATCATGATGATGGAGATCATGGTGTCATGCCGGTGACAACGATGATCATGGAGCCCCGAAGATGGAGATCAAAAGGAGCAAATGATATTGGCCATATCATGTCACTATTTGATTGCATGTGATGTTTATCATGTTTTACATCTTATTTGCTTAGAATGATGGTAGCTTAAATAAGATGATCCCTCATAATAATTTCACGAAAGTGTTCCCCCTAACTGTGCACCGTTGCGAAGGTTCGTTGTTTGGAAGGACCATGTGATGATCGGGTGTGATAGATTCTAACGTTCGAATACAAGGGGTGTAAGCTAGATTTACACATGCAATACACTTAGGTTGACTTGACGAGCCTAGCATGTACAGACATGGCCTCGGAACACGAAAGACCGAAAGGTCGAGCATGAGTCGTGTAGAAGATACGATCAACATGAAGATGTTCACCGATGTTGACTGGTCCGTCTCACTTGATGATCGGACACGGCCTACTTAACTCGGATCATGTTTCACTTAGATGACTAGAGGGATGTCTATCTGAGTGGGAGTTCATTGAATACTTTGATTAGATGAACTTAATTATCATGAACTTAGTCTAAAATCTTTACATTATGTCTTGTAGATCAAATGGCCCACGCTAATGTTGCCCTCAACTTCAACGCGTTCCTAGAGAAAACCAAGCTGAAAGATGATGGCAGCAACTATACGGACTGGGTCCGGAACCTGAGGATCATCTTCATAGCTGCCAAGAAAGATTATGTCCTAGAAGCACCGCTAGGTGACGCACCCATCCCAGAGAACCAAGACGTTATGAACGCTTGGCAGTCACGTGCTGATGATTACTCCCTCGTTCAGTGCGGCATGCTTTACAGCTTAGAACCGGGGCTCCAAAAGCGTTTTGAGCAACACGGAGCATATGAGATGTTCGAAGAGCTGAAAATGGTTTTCCAAGCTCATGCCCGGGTCGAGAGATATGAAGTCTCCGACAAGTTCTTCAGTTGTAAGATGGAGGAAAATAGTTCTGTCAGTGAGCACATACTCAAAATGTCTGGGTTGCATAACCGCTTGACTCAGCTGGGAGTTAATCTCCCGGATGATGCGGTCATTGATAGAATCCTTCAGTCACTTCCACCGAGCTACAAGAGCTTTGTGATGAACTTCAATATGCAGGGGATGGAAAAGACCATTCCTGAGGTATATTCAATGCTAAAATCAGCGGAGGTGGAGATCAAAAAGGAACATCAAGTGTTGATGGTTAATAAAACCACTAAGTTTAAGAAAGGCAAGGGTAAGAAGAACTTCAAGAAGGAAGGCAAGGGGGTTGCCGTGCCCGGTAAGCAAGCTGCCGAGAAGAAGCCAAAGAATGGACCCAAGCCCGAGACTGAGTGTTTTTATTGCAAGGGGAGTGGTCACTGGAAGCGGAACTGCCCCAAATATTTAGCGGACAAGAAGGCCGGCAACACTAAAGGTATATGTGATATACATGTAATTGATGTGTACCTTACCAGTACTCGTAGTAGCTCCTGGGTATTTGATACCGGTGCGGTTGCTCACATTTGTAACTCAAAGCAGGAGCTGCGGAATAAGCAGAGACTGGCGAAGGACGAGGTGACGATGTGCGTCGAGAATGGTTCCAAGGTCGATGTGATCGCCGTCGGCACGCTACCTCTACATTTACCTACGGGATTAGTTTTAAACCTCAATAATTGTTATTTAGTGCCAGCTTTGAGCATGAACGTTGTATCAGGATCTCGTTTAATTCGAGATGGCTACTCATTTAAATCCGAGAATAATGGTTGTTCTATTTATATGAGAGATATGTTTTATGGTCATGCTCCGCTGGTGAATGGTTTATTCTTAATGAATCTCGAGCGTAATGTTACACATATTCATAGTATGAATACCAAAAGATGTAAGGTTGATAATGATAGTCCCACATACTTGTGGCACTGCCGCCTTGGTCATATAGGTGTCAAACGCATGAAGAAGCTCCATGCAGATGGACTTTTGGAGTCTCTTGATTACAAATCATTTGACACGTGCGAACCATGCCTCATGGGTAAAATGACCAAGACTCCGTTCTCAGGAACAATGGAGCGAGCAACCAACTTATTGGAAATCATACATACTGATGTGTGCGGTCCAATGAGTGTTGAGGCTCACGGTGGCTATCGTTATGTTCTCACCCTCACTGATGACTTGAGTAGATATGGGTATGTCTACTTAATGAAACACAAGTCTGAGACCTTTGAAAAGTTCAAGGAATTTCAGAGTGAGGTTGAGAATCAACGTGACAGGAAAATCAAGTTCTTGCGATCAGATCGTGGGGGAGAATACTTGAGTCGCAAATTTGGCACCCACTTAAGGAAATGTGGAATAGTTTCACAACTCACGCCACCTAGAACACCTCTGCGTAATGGTGTGTCCGAACGTCGTAATCGCACTCTATTGGATATGGTGCGATCTATGATGTCTCTTACCGATCTACCGCTGTCATTTTGGGGCTATGCTTTAGAGACTGCCACATTCACTTTAAATAGGGCTCCATCAAAATCCGATGAGACAACACCGTATGAATTATGGTTTGGGAAGAAACCTAAGCTGTCGTTTCTAGAAGTTTGGGGATGCGATGATTATGTCAAGAAACTTCAACCTAAAAGGCTCGAACCCAAATCAGAAAAATGTGTCTTCATAGGATACCCTAAAGAAACTATTGGGTATACCTTCTACCTCAGATCCGAAGGCAAGATCTTTGTTGCCAAGAATGGATCCTTTCTAGATAAAGAGTTTCTCTCGAAAGAAGTAAGTGGGAGGAAAGTAGAACTTGATGAAGTATTGACTCTTGAACCGGAGAGTGGTGCAGCTCAGGAAATTGTTCCTGAGGTGCCTGCACCGACTAGAGAGGAAGTTAATGATGATGATCATGAAACTTCAGATCAAGTTGCTACTGAACTTCGTAGGTCCACAAGGACACATTCCGCACCAGAGTGGTACGGCAAACCTGTCTTGGAAATCATGTTGGTAGACAACGGTGAACCTACGAACTATGAAGAAGCGATGGCGGGCCCAGATTCCGACAAATGGCTGGAAGCCATGAAATCCAAGATAGGATCCATGTATGAAAACGAAGTATGGACTTTGATTGACTTGCCCGATGATCGGCGAGCCATAGAAAATAAATGGATCTTTAAGAAGAAGACAGACGCGGATGGTAATGTAACCATCTATAAAGCTCGGCTTGTCGCTAAGGGTTATCGACAAGTTCAAGGGGTTGACTACGATGAGACTTTCTCACCCGTAGCGAAGCTGAAGTCCGTCCGAATCATGTTAGCAATTGCCGCATTCTATGATTATGAGATATGGCAAATGGACGTCAAAACGGCATTCCTTAATGGTTTCCTTAAGGAAGAATTGTATATGATGCAGCCGGAAGGTTTTGTCGATCCTAAGAATGCTGACAAGGTGTGCAAGCTCCAACGCTCGATCTATGGGCTGGTGCAAGCATCTCGGAGTTGGAACATTCATTTTGATGAGATGATCAAAGCGTTTGGGTTTACGCAGACTTATGGAGAAGCCTGCATTTACAAGAAAGTGAGTGGGAGCTCTGTAGCATTTCTCATATTGTATGTGGATGACATATTGTTGATGGGAAATGATATAGAATTCTTGGAAAGCATAAAGGCCTACTTGAACAAGTGTTTTTCAATGAAGGATCTTGGAGAAGCCACTTACATATTAGGCATCAAGATCTATAGAGATTGATCGAGACGCCTCATTGCTCTTTCACAGAGTATGTACCTTGACAAGATATTGAAGAAGTTCAATATGGATCAGTCAAAGAAGGGGTTCTTGCCTGTATAGCAAGGTACGAGATTGAGCACATGTAACGCCCTCGATGCGGCTATATCTCCCACGTGTCGAAGCACGGCTTAGAGGCATAACCGCATTGAAAGCAATGTCGCAAGTGAGGTAATCTTCACACAACCCATGTAATACATAAGGGAAAAAGATACATAGTTGGCTTACAATCACCACTTCACACAATTACATGAATAAAGCATTACATCGACCAGTTACAATCAAGGCCCGACTACAGAGCCAAAATAAAAGAAGAACCCCAAATGCGACACGGTCCCCGATCGACCCCAACTGGGCTCCACTGCTGATCAACTAGAACGAAACAACATAAAGGACAAGATCTTCATCGAGCTCCTCCTGAGCTTGGTTGCGTCATCTGCTTGGTTACATCGGCACCTGCAAACTGGTTTTGGAAGTATCTGTGAGTCACGGGGACTCAGCAATCTCGCACTCTCGCGATCAAGACTATTTAAGCTTATGGGTAAGGTAAAGGTATGATGTGGAGCTGCAGCAAGCGACTAGCATATATGGTGGCTAACATACGCAAATGAGAGCGAGAAGAGAAGCCAAAGCACGATCTAGAAACTATGATCAAGAAGTGATCCTAGAACAACCTACGTCAAGCATAACTCCAGCACCGTGTTCACTTCCCGGACTCCGCCGGAAAGAGACCATCACGGTTACACACGCAGTTGACTCATTTTAATTAAGTGAAGGTTCAAGTTATCTACAACCGGACATTAACAAATTCCCATCTGCCCATAACCGTGGGCACGGCTTTCGAAAGTTCAAATCCCTGCAGGGGAGTCCCAACTTAGCCCATCACAAGCTCTCACGGTCAACGAAGGATATTCCTTCTAGCGGGAAGACCCGATCAGGCTCGAAATCCCGGTTACAAGACATCCTCGACAATGGTAAAACAAGTCCAGCAACACCGCCCGAATGTGCCGACAAATCCCGATAGGAGCTGCACATATCTCGTTCTCAGGGCACACTCAGATGAGCAGTCCGTACAACTAAAACCAGCCCTCGAGTTTCCCCGACGTGGCGCTGCAAGGGGCTCTAGTTTGGACCAACACTCAGAGGAGCACTGGCCCGGGGGGGTTAAAATAAAGATGACCCTTGAGTCTGCAGAACCCAAGGGAAAGAAAAGGCTAGGTGGCAAATGGTAAAACCAATGTTGGGCATTGCTGGAGGAGTTTTATTCAAGGTGAACTGTCAAGGGGTTCCCATTATAACCCAACCACGTAAGGAACGCAAAATCCGGGAACATAACACCGATATGACGGAAACTAGGGTGGCAAGAGTGGAACAAAACACCAGGCATAAGGCCGAGCCTTCCACCCTTTACCAAGTATATAGATGCATTAATTAAATAAGATATATTGTGATATCCCAACAAGTAAACATGTTCCAACAAGGAACAACATCTCCGTGTTCCAACAAGGAACAAACTTCAATCTTCACCTGCAACTAACAACGCTATAAGAGGGGCTGAGCAAAGCGGTAACATAGCCAAACAACAGTTTGCTAGGACAAGGTGGGTTAGAGGCTTGGTTCAACAATATAGGAGGCATGATAAGCAAGTGGTAGGTATCGCAGCATAGGCATAGCAAAAGAGCGAGCATCTAGCAAGCAAAGATAGAAGTGATTTCGAGGGTATGGTCATCTTGCCTGAAATCCCGCAAGGAGGAAGAACGAGTCCATGGAGGAGACAAACGGACGTAGTCGAATGAATCCTCACAATCGCGACATTATCGGAACCAACCCGAAGAAGCAACACCGAAAAAGAAGCACACAACATAGTAAACAACCACCACATAGACATGGCATGATGCACAATCAAGTATGATGCATGTCCGGTTTAATGAAGCATGGCATGACAAAGTGCACAAACAAACCTACAAATTAAGTGGAGCTCAATATGCAACGAGTTGCATATTGACGGAGCACCACATCAATTATTTAGTTCGATCTCGTTTATGTACCCAACAAGATTAAATGTTGATTAACATGGCAAGAGGTGAAGCTAAGTAAAACTACCTATCTAGTCAAGTTTAAATGAGGCCGGAAGCAACGAACAACAATTCCGGTAAATCCCCATATGCATATATTAGGTTTGGTACTGTTCTGCCCTAAACACAATTTTAGAGTTGTTAAACATGCAAAGTAATGCCACCATGATAAACTAGGCAAAAATCTACCCCATTTACATATAAAGTTTGCTAAAAACGGAGCTACGGTTATTTAGTTATGAATTAAGTCATTTTAGCATGGCATTTATGCAAAATAAATGTAAACAGCAACTTAAACATTTTAAACATGGATGAAAGTGGCATATTATTAAACTACACAAATTTCTGAGCATTTTACATATTTAAGACATTTTAATCCGATGCATGGTTAATTAGTTATTACATGCATGAACATGAGGGGCAAACTGTAAACATGCAGTTTTCGGGATAATTGGACAAATTCGCTGGAGAGGAAAAAATACACAATCGGGCCGAATCTGCAGGATGGCCCAATGGAACAGGGGATCTGGAGGGCATCTCACCCATGGGCTCGGCCCAGTAGGCAGCAGAGGAGGCCGGATGGGGCGGCGCGGATCTTGGGCTGGTGGAACAGATGCGGCCGCACTGGGCCTTGGCGGCGCAGTCAACGCACGCGGCTGGGCCAGGCGCTGAGGTTGATGAGGCCGGCTGCTGGGCTGCTCCTGGCTTGAGGCCCAGGGCGCGGTCACTGTGGCTGGCGGGCAAGCGGGCGAGGCGCTGCAGTCGGCTCGCTCTGAAGAAGAACGACAGCGATAGACTGAAAACGAGGTAGAAGACGCGACGCACGAGGTTCAGCGACGAGATCGGTGGGAACCGGCTGGAACTTGGCGGCGGCGGGACTTGGCACTGTCGTACTCATCCTCCGCGGTCGCACACAGACGCAGGGGAAGCAGCAATGGACTTGGCGGCATGGAGGGAGGTTCAGACAAAGCAAGGCAGCAGCTATGACGGGCAGAGCTGCAGATCATGGCGATGCAGGGGAGTGGTGATGGCAAACTTGGCGCGGGAAGGCCGGATCCGAGGCGGGGGAGGCAGATGAGATCGGGGCCAGACGCGAACTTGACTGCGGCTGGGGAGGCATGCATCCGGGCAGTGGAGGCCGTTCCCGGCGGCGGACTTGACTGGTCGACGCAGGAGAAGACCCTTGGCAGCCATAGCGGAGCTTCCGCTGCTCCTGCATCTGACAAGAGGGAGAGACACCGGGGCATGAGAGAGAGGTTAAGGACGGCGTGGATCCGGGCAGCGAGGCGGCTGCAAGGAACCCCATGGGAGGCGTCGGGCGCTCCTGTTGGAACAGAGGAAGAGAGGCAGGGAGGTTTAGACGGCTACAAGCGCGAGAAGACAAGCTCGGGTGGCTGCGGCTATAGGCATGGATCGTGCAGAGGCCGGGAAATCGGGCGTCGTCGTGCTCTGCTCCCCGACGAGCTCAGGCGAGGCCAAGGGGATCCACAGGCGCGTGGGGCTGCTGATGCGGTGCGAGGAGAAGCAGAGGCGTCGGTGCTCGTGGGCGTGGGAGAAGGAGCTCGGGCTCCTGGTTGGTGGGTGGAGGGAAACGAGGAGCGGGGGATCCCGAGGGGATTTCGTGGAATGGCGGCGGCAGAGTGATTGGATGGATGGAGGGGACAGGATCCCTAGTTTCTAGGGTTGTCCACTATTTATATAGCAACGAGAATTTTTGGTTAGGGGTATTTGGTTCCTCCGATTTTGATCGGACGGTCGAGAAATAAAAGATAGGAAGACCAAATAGGAAAAAGGAGATGTTTTGTAGATGTTTGGGGATGATCCGGATCCAACGGTGACGACTGCCCGGGTCAGGTCCGGGACAATTTCGGACGCACACGTGAGGGGTTCGATGCACTATGCAAAGAGGGTTTCGGACCGTGCGGTCGCATCGGACAACTCCGGAAGCGAAGAGGGGAAGGAGGGTGGACTAGGTGGGCTGTGGCGAGACTGCGAGGGGGAGAAGAGAGAGAGAGGGCCCGACATCTGTTTCCGGAGACCGAAAACGTCCGACGTTAGACCGGCTATAATGCCGCTATAGTTAATCGTCGGAGCGTCAAACGAACTCCGAATGCGATGAAACTTGACAGGCGGTCTATCTACACTATAATAAGACCACACGCCAACTCTCATCCCATTCCGAGAACATTTTCCGGCCACTTATAAAATAATATTTCGGACATGTCGCAGGCATGTGCAAGTGTGTCTGGGCTCAGGACGGACAACGGAGAGAGACTGAGGGAATCCGGACGAATGCAAGTTTTAAAACATGATAATGCAATGCACATGATGACATGATAAGATGCAACACGCAAGCAAATGACAAGGCAACAACAGCGAATAACTGGAGGACACCTGGCACAACGGTCTCAGGGCGTCACAGCACGGCTCAATGCCCGACCATGGCAGAAGATAGAGAAAAGATGAGTGTCGTCCCCTATGCCTCGGCCATAGGGTCAATCATGTATGCTATGCTGTGTACCAGACCTGATGTAAACCTTGCCGTAAGTTTGGTAGGAAGGTACCAAAGTAATCCCGGCATGGAACACTGGACAGCGGTCAAGAATATCCTGAAGTACCTGAAGAGGACTAAGGATATGTTTCTCGTTTATGGAGGTGACGAAGACCTCGTCGTAAAGGGTTACGTCGATGCTAGCTTCGACACAGATTTGGATGACTCTAAGTCACAAACCGTATATGTGTATATTTTGAATGGTGGGGCAGTAAGCTGGTGCAGTTGCAAGCAAAGCATTGTGGCGGGATCTACATGTGAAGCGGAGTACATGGCAGCCTCAGAGGCAGCACAAGAAGCAATATGGGTGAAGGAGTTCATTACCGACCTAGGAGTCATTCCCAATGCGTCGGGCCCAATGACTCTCTTCTGTGACAACACTGGAGCTATTCCCCTTGCCAAGGAGCCCAGGTTTCACAGGAAGACCAGGCATATCAAGCGTCGCTTCAACTCCATTCGTGAAAGTGTTCAAAATGGAGACATAGATATTTGTAAAGTACATACGGACCTGAATGTGGCAGATCCGTTGACTAAACCTCTCCCTATAGCAAAACATGATCAACACCATAACTCTATGGGTGTTCGATTCATCACAATGTAACTAGATTATTGACTCTAGTGCAAGTGGGAGACTGTTGGAAATATGCCCTAGAGGCAATAATAAAATGGTTATTATTATATTTCCTTGTTCATGATAATTGTCTATTGTTAATGCTATAATTGTGTTATCCGGAAATCGTAATACATGTGTGAATACATAGACCACAACACGTCCCTAGTGAGCCTCTAGTTGACTAGCTCGTTGATCAAAAGATAGTCATGGTTTCCTGACTATGGACATTAGATGTCATTGATAACGGGATCACATCATTAGGAGAATGATGTGATGGACAAGACCCAATCCTAAGCATAGCTCAAAGATCGTGTAGTTCGTTTGCTAGAGCTTTTCCGAATGTCAAGTATCATTTCCTTAGACCATGAGATTGTGCAACTCCCGGATACCGTAGGAGTGCTTTGGGTGTGCCAAACGTCACAACGTAACTAGGTGACCATAAAGGTGCACTACGGGTATCTCCGAAAGTGTCTGTTGGGTTGGCACGAATCGAGACTAGGATTTATCACTCCGTATGATGGAGAGGTATCTCTGGGCCCACTCGGTAATGCATCATCATAATGAGCTCAGTGTGACCAAGTGGTTGATCACGGGATCATGCATTACGGTACGAGTAAAGTGACTTGCCGGTAACGAGATTGAACGAGGTATTGGGATACCGACGATCGGGTCTCGGGCAAGTAACGTACCGATTGACAAAGGGAATTGTATATGGGATTGATTAAATCCTCGACATCGTGGTTCATCCGATGAGATCATCGAGGAGCATGTGGGAGCCAACATGGGTATCCAGATCCCGCTGTTGGTTATTGACCGGAGAGTTGTCTCGGTCATGTCTGCGTGTCTCCCGAACCCATAGGGTCTACACACTTAAGGTTCGGTGACGCTAGGGTTGTTGAGATATTAGTATATGGTAACCCGAAAGTTGTTCGGAGTCCCGGATGAGATCCTGAACGTGACGAGGAGTTCCGGAATGGTCCGAAGGTGAAGATTTATATATAGGAAGTCACGTTTCGGCCATCAGGAAAGTTTCGGGGGTAATCGGTATTGTACCGGGACCACCGGAAGGGTCCCGGGGGTCCACCGGGTGGGGCCACCTATCCCGGAGGGCCCCATGGACTGAAGTGGAAGGGGAACCAGCCCCTAGTGGGCTGGTGCACCCCCCTTGGGCCTCCCCCTGCGCCTAGGGTTGGAAACCCTAGGGGTGGGGGCGCCCCACTTGGCTTGGGGGGCAAGCCACCCCCCTTGGCCGCCCCCCCCCTTGGAGAACCCATCTCCTAGGGCCGGCGCCCCCCTAGGGGTACTATATATAGTGGGGGGGAGGGAGGGCAGCCACACCCTAGCCCCTGGCGCCTCCCTCTCCCTCCCGTGACACCTCTCCCTCTCGCTAAGCTTGGCGAAGCCCTGCCGAGATCGCCGTTGCTTCCATCACCATGTCATCGTGCTGCTGGATCTCCATCAACCTCTCCTTTCCCCTTGCTGGATCAAGTTAGAGGATATGTCTTCCCAACCGTACGTGTGTTGAACGCGAAGGTGTCGTCCGTTCGGCGCTAGGTCATTGGTGATTTGGATCACGACGAGTACGACTCCATCAACCCCGTTCTCTTGAACGCTTACGCTCGCGATCTACAAGGGTATGTTGATGCACTCCCCTCTCCCTCATTGCTAGATGACTCCATAGATTGATCTTGGTGATGCATAGAAAATTTTAAAATTCTGCTACGTTCCCCAACAACTTGGTGATGTAGAGATTGCTCAATATGTGAGTGATTTGCAATCTCATAGATTTAGATCCATCCAAGTACCTACATGGGTTAGATAGCATGCAAGGGTACAAGTATATCCAAGACATACGATCATCATCATAAGAGAAATATCAAGGATTAGTCAAAGGCTCATGCCTTGCACGTATCCAAATGGAGTTCCTACTCCAAGTTTGAGGCATCATTGATGTTCAATTCACCTCTTAGACGGCAAAATACTTTCTCATCAAGCGGTTTGGTGAATATATCCGCCAATTGCTTATCAGGACGAACATGCTTAAGATCAATGTCCCCTTTAGCAACATGATCTCAAATGAAATGATGACGAACCTCAATATGCTTAGTTCGAGAATGTTGCACGGGATTATGAGCAATCTTAATAGCACTTTCATTGTCATAAAGCAATGGAACATGTTTCACATAGATCCCATAATCTTTAAGAGTTTGGGTCATCCAAAGTAATTGAGCACAACATGAACCGGCAGCAATGTATTCCGCTTCGGCGTGGATAAGGATACCGAGTTTTGTTTCTTGGAGGACCAAGACACAAGAGACCTACCAAGAAATTGACAAGTACCCGAAGTGGATTTTCTATCAACCTTGTCACAGGCATAGTCCGAATCGGAGTAGCCAACAAGATCAAAAGAAGGCCTCTTAGGATACCAAATGCCAAAATTTGGTGTGTGAATTAAGTATCTCACTATCCTTTTCACAGCCTTAAGATGACATTCTTTGGGGCCTGCTTGATATCATGCACACATGCACACACTTAGCATAATATCGGGACGGGAGGCACATAAATATAACAATGAACCAATCATGGAGCGATAAACCTTTTGATCAACCGGTTTGCCGTCCTTAGTCAAGTCAAGATGTCCACTAGTAGGCATGGGTATATTCATACCTTTGCATTATTGCATGTTGAAATTCTTGAATAAGTCCTTGGTATACTTTGTTTGGGAAACAAAGGTACCCTCCTTGGTTTGCTTGATTTGCAACCCAAGAAAGAACTTGAGTTCACTCATCATAGACATCTCAAACTTCTCCGACATTAGCTTTCCAAACTTTTCACTAAAATGAGGGTTAGTCGAACCAAATATGATATCATCAACATAAATTTGGCACACAAATAATTCACCATTAACCCTTGTAGTAAAAAGAGTAGAATCTATCTTTCCAATCTCAAATATTTTTTCAATAAGGATCTTGGTCCAGCATTTATACCACGCTCTAGGAGCTTGTTTAAGACCATAAAGAGCTTTGTGAAGTTTGTAAACATGATCGGGTTTCTTAGGATTAACAAAGTCGGGGGTTGTTTAACATAAACTTCCTCCTCAATTTCACCATTTAGAAAAGCACTTTTAATGTCCATTTGGTACAAGGTAATATCATGGTGATTAGCATAGGAAAGTAAGATGCGGATGGACTCAAGTCTAGCAACGGGGGCATATGTTTCACCATAGTCCATACCTTCAACTTGAGTGTAGCCTTGGGCGATGAGACGTGCTTTGTTGCGAACGGCTTGTCCATCTTCGTCTGGCTTGTTGCAAAACACCCAGTTCATACTTATGACGTTGTGGTTGTTGTCGGGCTTCTCAACAAATGTCCACACTTGGTTTCTCTCAAAGTTGTGTAGCTCTTCATGCATGGAATTTATCCAATCCGAATCTTCCAATGCTTCTTCAACCTTCATAGGTTCAATGCTAGAGATGAATGAATAATATTCACAAAAATTTGCCAAACGAGTTTTAAAGCGAGTGATTCTCCCAGTTTGGATGTCGTTGAAGATTTGTTCAACGGGATGGTCTCATGAAACTCTTGCTCGAACTCGAGGGAGCTTTTATTTGGGGCGGGGTGGAGCATCTTCTTCTTCATCATCTTCTTCTTCTTCTTGGCCTTCTTCATTTTTGACGTTCTGGTTCTCTTGTCTAGGTGGAGAAGGAGCTTGATGAGGTTCATCTTGGTGTACTTCCTCGTTCTCTTCATCTTGGCGTGTCCCACTTGTGGATGCTTCCAAGTCAACTCTTGGTTCACCTTGCCGTGAGGTAGAAGCTTCCACTTGGACGGACAAGGTACTCTCCTTCACCTCCGTTGGACGAATCTTGCCAATAGACAAGTCTTGGATTTCTTCCGAAGGGTCTTTGTCTCCTACATAAATTGGAAATTTCTCTACTTGCGAGCCGTTAGATTCATCAAACTTCACATCTACCGTCTCTTCAACCTTTCGGGTGAAATTGTTGTAGACACGATAAGTGTGAGAGTTTGAGCCATAACCAAGTTGGAAACCTTCATGAGATTTAGGAGCAAATTTAGAACGACGATGCTTATCAAGAATATAGCACTTTGAGCCGAATACCCAAAAGTATCCAACTTGGGGTTTGTTACCGGTGAGAAGCTCGTATGCCGTCTTGCCGAGTAGCTTGTGAAGATACAAGTGATTTGTTGCATGACAAGCTCTCTCAACCGCTTCCACCCAAAAGTGTTTTGGCGTCTTGTACTCATCAGGCATCGTTCTCTCCATCTCAATAAGAGTCCGGTTATTCCTCTCAATAACTCCATTTTGTTGAGGTGTGTATGTAGCCGAGAACTCATGTGAAATATCTTCTTCGTCAAGAAAGGTATACACATTTGCGTTCTTGAACTCCGTTTTGTTGTCGCTGCGAACCTTCTTGATTTTCACTTCAAATTGATTTTGGGCCTTCCTAGCGAAGTTCTTGAAGATCTTTTGGACCTGTGATCTATCATCAAGAAAGAACACCCACGTAAATCTTGAAAAATCATCAACTATAACTAAACCAAATGAGTTTCCACCAAGACTTTTGTAGGCATTGGGACCAAAGAGATCCATATGAAGTAGCTCGAGCGGTCTTCTCATGGTCATGATGTTCTTCACGGGGTGGCTTCCTCCAACTTGTTTTCCTGCTTGACAAGCACTGCACAATCTATCCTTGTCAAAAATAACATCTTTCACTCCAAGGATATGATCACCTTTAATAAGCTTATCAAGATTTCGCATGCCCACATGACCTAACCTTCTATGCCACAACCAACCTTTAGAAGATTTAGCAATTAAGCAAGTTCTAGGTTGAGCCTTTTTAGTGAAATCAACAATGTAAAGATCACCTCTACGTATACCGGTAAAGACCATTTTATGATTATCTCTATGAAACACTTGGCAATCTACCTCAATAAATAGGACACTGGAACCAAAGTCAGCAAGTCTAGATACGGAAAGTAAATTGTAGCCAAGAGATTCAATGAGCATAACATTTTGTATGGAGCTATCATGTGAGATGGCCACCTTACCAAGGCCAACCACCTTACCCTTTGAGTTGTCACGAAAAGCGACATACTTTCGAGGGCCGTCGTTTTCAGCAACCTCACGAAACATGTCCTTGTCTCCGGTCATGTGATCGGTACATCCACTATCAAGAACCCAATCCTTTCCTCCAGCCATGTAGCCTAGCCATAAGACCAAAGTGTCTCATAGACTCACCGAGATCAAAGTCACTATCATCATCCTCATCGTAGTATCCATGTTCAACATCATCTTGTGATTGATCAATTCCTAGAGAGAGTGATTCATTAGATAAGGGATCATCACAAAGGTCGTCTTTATGAATTCTAATAGCTTCGGAGATGATATTGCTAATGATTCCAACATCTCCTTTGGCACACATAATATTAGTAAGCTCAAATAGACAATCACCAAATTTAGGATCATTGGAAATCATCTTACTCAAAGCACTGGACTTATGAAGAATTTCATCTATGTTTTGCAAGGAATAATTTGGAAATCGTTCCTTAAGAAATCTCCATATATTATAGGCATAATCAAGAGTAGGCAAGCTAGCAAGCGGGTTTCTAGGTAGTCCTCTAGTGATTAAATTGACAGTTCTAAGATTATCGATCATGTCAATAGACTCATCAAGGGTAGGATGCAAGGGGAAACAAGGTGCGCACAAGGAGTAGTAATGTACTTATTCAAGTGATATTCATTGAAAATCTCAAGCATCTCAATTTTCCACTCATGAAGGAACTCTCCATCAAGTATAGGCACTCTACGTCTAAGACTCCCCAATGTAGACTCATCCATCTTCCTCCAATGGTGATTAAACCAAAGCAAGAGATATCAACGCTCTGATACCAATTGAAAGGATCGAGAAGATGCGTCTAGAGGGGGGGTAGACTCTTAACAAAGAAAAGTAGCATTTTTTAAATTTCTTCAAGTTAAGGTGGAGTTTTAGCACAAGTTTAAACATTCACAATACATTTCAAGCAAGCATGACAAGAGTATGTGAGCAACGGAAAGTAAAGCATGCAAGTTGCAAGAATGTAAAGGTATGGGATTGGAGTGTACAAACGCAATTGGAGACACAGAGATTTTTGGAGTGGTTCCGATAGGTGGTGCTATTGTAAATCCATGTTGATGCAGACTTCAACCCACGAAGGGTAACAGTTGTGCGAGTCCACGGAGGGCTCCATCCACGAAGGGTCCACGAAGAAGCAACCTTGTCTATCCCACCATGTCCATCGCCCATGAAGGACTTGCCTCACTTGGGTAGATCTTCATGAAGTAGGCGATCTCCTTGCCCTTACAAACTCCTTGGTTCAACTCCACAATCTTGTCGGAGGCTCGCAAGTGACACCTAACCAATCTAGGAGACACCACTCTCCAAAAGGTAATAGATGGTGTGTTGATGATGAACTCCTTGCTCTTGTGCTTCAAATGATAGTCTCCCCAACACTCAACTCTCTCTCAAGAATTTGGATTTGGTGGAAATATGATTTGAGTGGAAAGCAACTTGGGGAAGGCTAGAGATCAAGATTCTTATGGTTGGATTGGAATATCTTGGTCTCAACACATGGGTAGGTGGTTCTCTCTCAGAAAATGAATGGTAGAAGTGTAGGCACATTCTGATGGCTCTCTCCACGAATGAAGAGTGGGTGGATGGGTACAAATAGCCTCCACACAAAATCTAGCCGTTACACACAATTCACGAAACCCGGTGGGACCGAATCATAAAACTTGGTCAGACTGATTTAGTTCAAAATGTGAACGTTAGGATTTTCAGTGGGACCGATATGATCAACTCGGTGGGACCGATGTGCTAGGGTTAGGGTAAAACCTCAACTCGGTTTGACCGATTACACAAACTCGGTGGGACCGATTTTGGTAATAAGCAAAACAGAGAGTTGGTCAAGCAAACTCGGTGTGACCGATTGCTTATCTCGGTGGGACCAAAATAATTGCAACAGGTAGAAGAGAGTTTGCAACCCCATCTCGGTGAGGCCGAGATCCCATCGGTGAGACCGAATAGATTAGGGTTTCTGGCAGTGGCTATGTCAAATGAATTCGGTGGTGCCGGATAGAGCAAATCGGTGGGGCCGAGTTTGACTTTTGGTTTGGGACATATGTGGAACTGAGAAAGTGGTTGAGGGCTTTGGAGCATATCACTAAGAATTTTGAGCAAGCAAGCCATTAAGCAACACCTCATCCCCTTTTAATAGTATTGGATTTTCCTATGGACTCAATGTGAGCTTGGATCACTAAAATAGAAATGGAGAGTCTTGAGCTTGAGCCAATCTTTGTCCTTAGCACCTTGAAGGGGTTCCACATCCTCTTGTCCATGCCCGTGCAAGTGCGGAAGCGTCATGCTCTGTGCTGGTGATAAACAACTAAGGGTGGCCTCACGGCTACATTAACCTCAGGCGAGCCACCAGGCTCTGTGCTCAGCCTCACTGCGTTGTTTTCACCTCGGGAGAATTGCGTGAGGGGCTGGTCACGGGGGCTACGCTCAGGTTACGCCTGGTGTACGCCACCTCGCCAGGTCCCTCGGACCTGGTCTTCGTGCACCCCTCCCGAGCGAGAGCCCGACGAGTAAATGTATGGAGGTTTGTTCATACATCAAGGGGGACTCCTGAGCATCGCGACTCGGGAGCCTAACTGGTCACGTAGCCCCTCACCCCTCGGTCTCGTCCTGGTGATCCGGATGCCCCAACGGCGGCTGAGGTATGCGCGGGACTGGGCCCTGCCGATGCAGAATGCTAAGGGCTACTCTTGCATCCCCTTCCCAAGGGCTATTTGTACGTCAAGGGGGACTCCTGAGCATCGCGACTTAGGAGCATAACTGGTCACGTAGCCCTCACCCCTTGGTCTCGTCCTGGTGATCCGGATGATCCAACGGCGGCTGAGGTACACGCGTCGAGCCCTGCCGACGCAGAACACTATAGGAAACGGAAAGGAAACTGCGGAACCCTAGCAAATTATTACAAAGCATATTTTCTCTTAAGGGTACCAAGTGTATGTTCTTACGCCTCCAGAAGGCACGATACGTGTTGCTGGACTTGAACAGAGGGGAGCACCGCCACTGAGCCTCTTCTTCAGCCTTGGATGCCGCCATCGCCCGCGTAGGGAGCTCCGTCATTGACAACATCACCGCCACCCTTGCCGTCTGCCGTGGTCACGGGGTCGACGGCGAGGAACTTCCACGGCAGGGCCTCCACCTGATCCTTCATGGCCTCGGTAGCTGCCGTATAGGACTCGGGGTCCACGGGCTCGAGCAAGGTACCAAAGTAGAAGCTGGTGTCCTAGAGATAGAGGTGGCTGGAGACGCGCGTCATGGCCGAGGTAGAAAGCGCGCGGGCCTCCCCCTCCACCATGGGGCCCACTCCGACGATGATGCCCTCGAGCGCCGTGACGAGCTTGAGGAGCAGCTCAGTGGGGCCTTCCTCCGAAGTCACCAATGGCTCCTTGTACCCGCTCCCGCAGAGATCCTGCAGCACCTTGCGGGACCTCAGCTCGAGGGAGTCGAAAGCGGCGCACTCCATGGTGGTCGTCTTCTCAGCAGCAGCGAGACGGTTCTCCCTGGCCTCCAACCGAGCTTCATCCTCAGTGAAAAGCTTGGCGTGGGATGCCTGGGCTACCTCCACCTCCTCCTTCAGCTTGTCCAGGCAACTGCGTTTCGTGGCCTATTTCCGGGGCACCTGCTCCAGCTCGGCGTCATGGTCGGCAACCGCAGCTTCCCGGGCCTTCAGCTCCTCCTCCTACACCTCGAGTTGGTGGGCCTGGGTGGCCTGCTTGTCACAGAGGGTCTTCAGCTCGGCCTCCGCAGCATGGTAGCGCTCCTCGGCGGCCTTGGCTTCCTTCAGCGCCACGTCGTGGGCGGCTGCGGCTAGGCCGGCCCTCCTCTGCGGCTGCCTCGGCTTGGCCCCAGGCCGCCCTAACGGACACATCGGCCTGGAGCCAACCCGAGACAAGCTCTAGGTGCCCCGATGCCCTACTCCAATCCGGGTGTTGAAGATCGTCCCGAAGCCGCTCCAACATTGAGAAGGCCTCCATCAGGGCGCCGGGCGCGACAGAAGAACCACGGCCCACCGATGTGATGGCAAGGGGAGGAAGCAGCACCGGCGTCAAAACTGGCGAGGCAGTAGCAGCAGAGAGGGCCGGGGGCTCCGGAGCCCTTGGGTCCTCAGCAGGCGAACTAAGGGCAAGTGCCTCTGGAGTCGGCTCGGTTACAGGGACTGTCTTCTCCTGAGGCTGGGCCTCAAAGCCTCGGGAGGACAACCCCGCCGCAGGAGCACGGGAGGCAGTCTCGTCCTTCTGAGTCGGAGTCGCTGCGACCACAGCAGGCCGCTTGGCCTCGGCGGCTCCGGCATCCTCCTTCTTCCTCTTCGCCACCGACATCAGCCTGGCATCAGGATGAAGATATTGAGTACTGCGTAGAGATCAAAGAGTAAGGGAAAGGAGATACACTTACTAATCCTCAGCAAAGTAGTCCCTCTTCCTGCCCAGGAGCACAAGCTTCTCAGGCACGGGCGTCGTCGTGCTCTCAGGGGCGGACGAGCATGCGGCTGGCTCTGCGACCGGTGACGAGATGGAGCCGCTGCCCTAGGGAATCAGCGCCGACTTGTCCTTCTTCGGGATCCCCTACCTCAGCCTCTTCCAAGGGGTGCCCTCAGACCTCGTGGTGACCCCGGGGGAGAGCGGCGCATCCCTGACTGGGTGCTCGCCGGTGTCATCGTCATCAGAGAAGACCTGGAGGAGCTCGCTCTATTGCGGGGGAGAGGTCTCTTCCACCTCCTCCAAGGTTGCCTCTGAGTCCGACCTCTCCTCCACCTCAGGCTCGCCGGAGGATATCGGCAATGGGGAGCTAGGGGCAAGGAAGGTTTCAACGGCACGAGCCCACACTCGTTGAAGGTGGGCATGGCAGCGGCCACCTTCTCTCCATCGGTGCGGCAGTATAATGGGAGATGGGAGTCCAGGGGGCAACCCTGGCCCTTCTCGAGCAAGGTGCGCACCACCTTGCTCAGCTCCTTGTCAGACAAGTTGTCCGGGCGCAACCGGAGGTCATCTTCTGCGTCCTTGAAGCTCCACAGGGGGCGCGAACGCGCCTAGAGCGGAGCCAGGCGCTGCGTCAGGAACTCCTTGACGATCGTGGCCCCTGTCAGCTTCTCCGCCTTCGGGTCCTCCGCCTTCAGGTCGGCCGTCATCCTCTCCAGCAACAGCTCCGCCCGGGGGTCAGTGAGCTTCTCGTGAGCCCATACGTCCAGGGGCATCGGCGGTGCAGTCGGCAGCTCCAGCCGAGCGTGGGAGCGCTTGGCGTCCATGAAGATCCACTTGTTCCGGAAGTCCTCCACCTCCTTCCCGGCCCGTGAGATCGTGTTGCTTCCGTTGGCCGCGATGAAGCTGGCGCACCCCGAGAACTGGTCGCCGCTTATCCGGAGGTAGAAGTGGTGGAACAGTGCAACAGAGGGAATCACCCCCGCAAACGCCTCACAGTAGAAGGCGAAGATCGATAGGAGGAGGATGGAGTTGGGGTGAAGATGGAGGGCGTGGAGCCCGTAATGCCGGAGGATGGCATAGAAGAAGGTTGAGAAAGCGGGAACCAACCCAGCAAAAACACTGTGCGGGAAGAAGGGGTAAAAGGTGTCACCCAAGGCTTCCATCTTGGCGGAGCCGACCAGGAGTGTCGTCTCTCCCCCCTCACTGCCGCTGCACGCAGTCAGCGGGAGCACGGCGGTGAGGTGCTTCTCTTCAGCGATGGTGGACGCGCTCAGGGCCGGCTCGAACCAAGAAGTCGGGCGCGCAGCTGGGGCCGAAGACTTCGCCTTGTCGTTGGCCATCGTTTGCAAGCTTGGGGAAGAGATTCGGCAAAACTGGATGTTTTCTCAGCATGGGAGAAGGACATCTGGAGCAAGGCGGAGGAAAGGCAATGAAGGCTCAGCGGCAGGCGCTAGCCTTTTTGTCAGCCAGGGACGGTTGTCGAGGCCGCGTGGGGAAGCGGAGACGCCCACGTCCTATCAATCTCCACGCGCCGACCCAGGCCGCAGGCGGTTAGGGCCTGCGGCGCTCCGCACTTGCACTTTGTCTTCGCCACAAAGCCAAGTCCGCGAGCGCCTTGGGCCCGGGGGCTATGATCGGGGTTCTAGGAACGGGGGTATCCAGACTTGCCTGCCTGCGACCCACGACGTGGCACAATCGACGGCCTGGTACGGCCCAGCTTCAGCATCAACAACTCAAGACCCTTGGGAGGGGCCAAGCCTCGCGAGGCGGACGACACCAAGATCTCCAGGAGGAGCGGCCTCCTCAGGCTGGCTCCCGAGGAGGGGAGATTTCCATGCAAGCCTCACCTCGCGAGGTCCGGATGATGTGAGCCATGACAACCAAGGCCAGGCGGGCACCAGCGGGCGTAGTGTACCAGTTTCCTCTTCGGTGGTAAGGAAGCAAGCGCAGGCGTGGAGTCCCGAGGAATCAACCAAAGGTTTCCATTCCGGTGCAACAAGACTAGGACCGCCAGGATGGCAGGACGGAGGTCATCGCCGAGCCCATCATGGCGTCACAACCAAAGGCTTTTGCAGGCGAAGAGTACTTTTGTCAGGATAGCATGTACTAGTTTTCTCCCTTCGAATTTGGTCGTTATGGGATCCCTTCCCGCCTTCATTTGTGAAGAGGACCAAGGCCACTATAAATAGGACCTAGCCACCACCGTAGAGGGGGCGGATTCATTAGCTCACCAGCTCACCCAACACAAGAACACACCTCCTCCTGAGGTTATTCTCCCACTGTACTAGTTCATGCTCAGCCCCTCGAGGCCAATACACAACAAAGTGGGAGTAGGGTTTTACACCGCAAGGTGACCCGAACCTGGGTAAACTGATGTGTCTCATTTTCCCTCCTGTTCATCAAGCTAGGCCGTGAGATTGACGAGTAGGCAGACTGGGGGCGAGTTCTTCACGCACACCCCAGAGTTCGAACCTCTCAAGGGTCTACGGAACCCGAAATCCGACAACATGATGTAGACAAGATCTATTCATGTAGGAATAGACCCCATCTTGTTATCCTTAATAGCAACAATACATACATGTCATGTCCCCTTCTGTCACTAAGATTGAGCACCGTAAGATCGAACCCATCACAAAGCACCCCTTCCCATGGAAAGAAAACTCAATTTAGTCAGCCTAACTAAACAAAAAATTCAAAGAAGAAATACGAGGCTAAAAGTAATCATGCATATAAGAGATCAAAACTCAAATAACTTTCATGGATAAAATAGATCTGATCATAAACTCAAAGTCCATCGGATCCCAACAAACACACCGAAAAAGGGTTACATCAAATAGATCTCCAAGAGACCATTGTATTGAGAATCAAAAGAGAGAGAGAGAGAGAGAGAGAGAGAGAGGAAGCCATCTAGGTACTAAATACGGACCCGAAAGTCTACAATGAACAACTCACGCATCATCGGAGAGGCACCAATGACGATGATGAACCCCTCTGTGATGGTGTCTAGATTGGATCTGTAGTTTCTAGAACTTGCGGCAGCTGGAATTGTGTTACGTCCACTCCCCTACGGTTTTTGGATTTTCGGGGTATTTATAGAGCAAAGAGGCAGTGTGGGAGGCGGCCAAGGTGGGCACAACCCACTAGGGCGCGCCTGGGCACGCCAGGCGCGCCCAGGTGGGTTGTGATCCCCTCGGAGCCCCCCTCTGGTACTTCTTTGGCCCAACGTGTGTCTTCTGGTCCAGAAAAATCTCCAAAAAGTTTCCCTGTGTTTGGACTCCATTTGGTATTTGATTTTCTGTGAAGGAAAAAACAAGCAAAAAATAGGAACTGGCACTGGGCACTATGTCAATAGGTTAGTCCCAAGAAATAATATAAAGTTGCTATAAAATGATTGTAAACCATCCAAGAATGATAATATAACAACATGGAACAATCAAGAATTATAGATATGTTGGAGACGTATGAGCATCCCCATGCTTAATTCCTGCTCGTCCTCGAGTAGGTAAATGATAAAAACAGAATTTTTGATGTGGAATGTTGCCTATCATGTTCATCACATATTCTTTTCTTTTGTAGCATGGACATTTGGACCTTTATATGATTCAAAGCAATAATATAGTTTTGACATGAATATTTCAATACTCAAGCATATCAACAAGCAACCATGTCTTCCAAAATATCAACATTAAAGCAAGTTATCCCTAGCCCATTATGCTCAATCATTGATCCATTCATGAAACACATTCGCATACTAGCTACACCCTTAGTTGGTGCTTTATAAGAGAAGATGGAGACTCAAATAAAAATAAAAATTGCCTAAAGTAAATAGAAAGGCCCTTCGCAGAGTGAAGTGGGGATTTGTAGAGGTGCCAGAGCTCAAAGCAAAAAAGATAGAGATAAAACATTTTGGGTGGCATGCCTTTCCTATCAACGAAAATGATCGAGTAGTTCCCAATACTTTCCATGCTAGATATATCATAGGCGGTTCCCAAACAGAAAAAAATAAAGTTTATTCATTTTTCCACCATACTTTCACATTCCACGGCTAACCGAGTCCACGGGTGCCGTCCATACCAACACTTTCCAAGGAATTTATTATTTGACAACATAAAGTAAATTCATTTTTCATTTCAGGACTGGGCATCCCTAATACCTTGCCGTACTCTCATGCAATGACAAGTGAATAAACACTCACTACTGCAGGATGCTGCTAACGCGACACTACAATCAGAGACCCTTCGACAAAACTGTGTGCGATGCCATAATCACAAACGGTGGTGTAAAAAACCCGTCAAAAAGGTGCAAAACGTTTGCGATGGCGGAGCCAACAAATACGGTTCAGATTTTAGTTGCTTGTGCGATGCAGGGCATACGGTTCAGTTCAATTAACTGTTTGTGACGAGGAGGAACAAAAGAAACAGGCAGCCAGATGGAGGTGTGTGCGATATACAACATACGGTTCACTCAGATGAATTGTTTGTGATTAGGCAACACAAAAGAAACTGTCAGCCAGATGAAGGTGTGTCGGTATACGGCATGCGGTTCACTTGGATGAACTGTTTGCGTTGAGACATGAGAACAGAAACGGTTCAACTTAACACGATGTGTGTGATACGCGACAAATAGGTCTGTAATCAGAAATGTGTGTGAAGACCGATAATAACACAGACGGTTGCTGCTAATAAGACGTGTGTGTTGTGCGATGGGATTGCATACAGAACAACAACATACACACACACACACACACTTATAAGGACATTCTTGCACAACCAAATTAAACATCCACTTACATAGGTGGCTACTACAACCATGGCATTTGCACACACCAAAGTAAACTATTACATGCATAATTACATAGGTGGCTACTACACACATGACATTTCCACACACCAATAAAGTAAACTATATATTACATGCATGATTAACTAGCATAAACGATCATCTGATCATCATCTACTTCTTGTGACGCTTGCTCTGCTTGTGGCTCGATCTGGGCTCGTCGATTTGGGTAACAAGGCACTTCCTCGTGTCAATGATCCGCCTGTGCATCTTGTAGCATGTGTACACGCTCTTGGCCGCGAACCTGGGGTGAGATCCATCCAGCTGTCGCATCCAGACCCTGTGCCAGGATAGGGGACTTGTTCTCTCGGCATCCTGCTTCATCTTTTCGTAGTAGGGGTCAATGATGGCCGAGGCAAGTTCGACCTGGGAGTCCTTCTTTGTGCTGCCCCAAACCCTATAGTTGTCATGGATTTCGACAAGGTTCTTGCTGGCCAAGCCCGTAACACTGAGCGTGTTTCATCGGTGGTTTCCACTGTGGCGAACTTGTAGTCGGTGCTGTTGACAAACCTTTTGAAACGGTCGCAAGGCTCTGTGGCCATGCAGTAGTGGTAGATGAGGACATGATGGCCCACACACAACTTGGCGACGGCAACCTTCTGATCTATGCCAGGATGACCGATAGTGTGCTGGAGGTCGATGCCGACCACCTTGTACTTGTCTCGAGCAAGCAACTGCTCAACGCTATTGATGTAGTCGTCCACCTCAGCCGGGTCGATGGTGTACACCACCGAGAGATCTGTCTCCTTCGGGTGGGTCGCCACTCTATGCTCGCTGAACTCCATTGGAGCACCGCTGGACATCCCCTCTCTATGTGTCGTGGTGGGTGTGCTTGTTCTGTTGTGGGGCGCAATCGAAAGGTTGAAGAGACTAAGGTTATAATGGCCGCAGGAATTAAAGCGAAAGCTGGACAGCCAGGAATATCTAAAGGCCCTGATGACAATTCTAATTTGCAGCGCATAACTCCATCGTGCCGCATGTAACTGCATTGCGTGGTAACACGCGCGGCGCAACCGCATGCATATGGGGCCCCCGACGTGAGCAGAGCGCTCCGCGGTCGCCTCAACGGCGAGCAACCATATATATGCATATAGCAGTTGAACGCGCAAGGAAAAGTTGTCCACAAGCCGAGCGCGCCGATGGATGTGAGCAGAGCGCACCAATGGAAACTATGTTAATTCATGTTACAAAAATTGTATAGTTGGAAACTATGTTCAAATACAACTCCAAAGATATAATCTTTGGCGACATGCATACGTATTTTAGTAGTTAAATCCTACTTATAAACCAGGACGGGTGTCGGTGTCAAAACCGGCGGATCTCGGGTAGGGGGTCCCGAACTATCCGTCTAAGGCGGATGGTAACAGGAGGCAGGGGACACGATGTTTACCCAGGTTCGGGCCCTCTTGATGGAGGTAATACCCTATGTCCTGCTTGATTGTTCTTGATAATATGAGTGTTACAAGAGTTGATCTACCACGAGATCAAAGAGGCTAAACCCTAGAAGCTAGCCTATGGTATGGTTGTATGTTGTCCTACGGACTAAAACCCTCCGGTTTATATAGACACCGAAGGGGGCTAGGGTTACACAAGGTCGGTTACAAAGGAGGAGATATACATATCCGTATTGCCTAGCTTGCCTTCCACACCAAGTAGGGTCCCATCCGGACACGGGACGAAGTCTTCAATCTTGTATCTTCATAGTCCAACAGTCCGGCCAAAGGATATAGTCCGACTGTCCGGAGACCCCCTAATCCAGGACTCCCTCAGTAGCCCCTGAACCGGGCTTCAATGACGATGAGTCCGGTGCGCAGTGTTGTGTTCGGCATTGCAAGGCGGGTTCTTCCTCCGCATACATCATGGAAGAGTTTTGAATACAAGGATGTTGTTCGGCCCTGCAAAATAAGTTCCACATACCACCGTAGAGAGAATAATATTTCCACAAATCTAATCTGCTGATATATTTTGACAACACGACATTACGCCATGGCCCGGTTATTATTTGAACCGCTTTTCTCAACCAGCTCCGCACATATCGCGAGGCGGTTTTCTTGACACGTCTTGTCAAAGCAGAGATCGTGTTCCCCTTACCACGGAATTCTCATCAATACGGACGTGGGTAACCCAACCGCGCCATCAATTACAGCTCTTGGGGAATAAGCGGTTTTACCAGGCAAGTGGGGAGACACATCGCCTCTTCCGCCCTTATAAAGGGACAAGGATTTTACCTTTTTTTCACCCACGCCTTCTTTCTCCTCGCTTACCCATTCCCGCACACTCGAGCTCTAGCGCCCAAGCTCGCGTTCTTCTTCTCAAACCACTCCAAGCATGTCTGGAGCAGGAGGCAAGTAGATGCTCTCCTCCATCATGGAGGAGAACGTCAAAAAATTACGGGAAGCCGAATATCTGGCCGCGGATATCGCGCACCGGCTGCCCGATGCGGGGCAGATCATCCCAACGCCCGAACCCCATGAGAGGGTAGTTTTTATTACCCATTTTGTCCGCGGACTGGGATTTCCCCTCCACCCGTTTGTCCGCGGGCTCATGTTATACTATGGGCTGGATTTTCATGATCTGGCCCCCAACTTCATCCTCAACATCTCGGCGTTTATCGTCGTGTGCGAGGCCTTCCGCATCGGGCCCCACTTAGGCCTATGGCTGAAAACCTTCAATGTCAAACCGAAGGTGGTGAGTGGCCAGCAAGCAGAGTGCGGAGGTGCCATTGTGGGCAAGATGCCTAATGTCACCTGGCTCGAGGGCACCTATGTGGATACCATAAAGGGGTGGCAATCGGGTGGTTCTACATCACCGAGCCGCGCGACTCAAACTGGGTGGCGGCCCCCAAATTTCGATCCGGAATCCCCACACGGCTCACCTCCTGGGAAAAGAAGGGTCTGTCCTGGGGTTCTTCGGTAGAGCTAACCGGACTCCAGACCTGCATCCAGAACATGACGAACAAGAAAATCAAGCTTGTCAACGTGGTCTAGGTTATGCTCTTCCGCCGGATCCTTCCGTGTCAACGATGGGCATTTGTTTTGTGGGAGTTCGACTCGGCCATCCACCTGACGCTGCGAGAGCTCTACGACACGATGCACGAGGACGTCTGGAGGGTGTTGTTCAAGAGCGTCGAGATTCCTCCCTCCCTCACCGAGGACTACGGACTCAGCACAAAGCGCCGTGCCAATCTCATAGGCTTTTATATCTCTCAGGGTATTTATTTGCCCCGGTTTAATAATGTGCTGGATCTAAGCTTCCATGTCATTAACGGGACTGGATAGAGACAGCGGAGCAGCTTGATTGCCCAGCCCCCCTGCCCGAAGATCCTGCAGACACTCTTCTAACGAAGATGCTGACTCCGGCACCTTACGAGGTGCTGGCAAAGAAGGCCAAGAAGAAGGCCACGGGGACCCGAAAGGGTCTCCGGCGCAAGGTTGTATCGGACTCATCGGCCGATGACTCCGACGCGCACTCCTCCCACGGAAACGGGGAGGAGGAGGAGAAAAGTTCTCCCCCCCAGCCGGGGGAGACAAGAAAAGGAAGGCTGACCCATCCGGGGAGGCCGAAGGGTCCAAGAAGGGAAGGACCCTCCCTCCGGACTGCGCCACGACGGCCACCGACAGCGGCGACGAGTGGCTACCTAGGGACAAGCCCCTGGCAAAGTCGTAAGTGTCCGGACACCATAGTACTTCATGGTATGTTTTATTGTACTGCCTCTCCTCATGCCGAACATGATTATGCAGTCCGTCCCGAGCTCATCTCGACGTACCCTCGTCGAGCGGCTCTTTGGACTCATCGGATATGAACAGCGGTTCTCTTTCGACCGCTTCCACCCCTCGCCCTACGGACAACGCCGAGGTGTTGTCTCAAAAGGCACCGAGCCAAGGGGAGGTGGTCCTGGGGCACCTCGCGGCGACTTCCCGGACCCTGGGTACCAAGGGAGCGAGGCTCCTACGGGCTTCGAGTTCGGGCCCCAGCCAGACACTATGCCGGAACCTTCGATGCTTCCGGACTCCAGCGGGCAGACCCCCATCAAGGGGGGCCAACCATCCATGCCGGTGTCCTCTGTCCAACCAGAGGCACCGGACAACCTGCTGGAAGCGCTTCACAGCGCTTCCATTGAAGAAGAGCACCGCACTATCATGAGTGTGGTGGTCGAGAAGGTTCGGTCCGCCAAAAACGGACTGACCGAAGCTTGCGCCAGCCTCCTAACAGGCTTTGAGGTAAGCAATCAAAATATAAGAAAATATTACCGCATAGATAGTAGCCTCTGATGCTTTGTTTGGCGTTCGCGAAGAAAATCCGAATAGAGGATCAAATGATGACTCAGGAGTCTAATTAGAGTATGTCTATGTGTATGTGCAGGCTTCACTGCTAGCCGCTGCCGCACGTACTGCGGACGTCTCTGCACTGAAGCAGGACCTGAAGCGGTCTGAGGACGAGCTCAGCCTTACCAAGAGGCAGCTCGAAGAGAGCAAAGGTAAGAAATACCCCTGTCTATATAGTGAAAAAGAAGTTCGGGTGTAAAGTAATAAGATCATCATGGATTTGTCAGGGGCCACGACCGAGGTGGCGACCCTGAGGAAGGCGTTGTCCGAGGCCGAAGACAAAGCGGCCAAAGAACGTATTGAACGGGAGAAGTAAGAAGCCCGAGTAGGCGAGGTGTAGCAAGAGCTCGAGGCTCTCGCCAAAAAGCACGAGTCCTTGGAGCTTGACTCTAAGACGCGAGAGTCCGAGCTCGCGCGGGCGCTTGAAAGCGTCCGGAGCGCCAAGGCCGAAGCCCACAAGGCCCTCAAGGAGATTGACGCGGTGAAGAAGATAGCATCGTGTAAGCAATTCATTATGCAAAGCAAGCACATGAAGGAGACATTCCTTTTTCTTACCCGAGTTTGGAGCTCTCCAGGAGCATTTGCAGATCTTCCCCGCAGTGTACTGGATGCCGCGGAGTTTTACCGGGCTGAGGAGGGGAGCTCAATGGAGAAGTTGTTCTGGTCTCAGTATACTGGGACCGAACACCCCGTGCCCTTGAGCGACCAGCTGAAGCAGTTGGTCGAGCTTCACAAGGCGGCCGAACAGGCCATGAGGGGCCTTATAGTCCGGATGTGGCCTAGCGAGCCCCTGTCCGACAGCTACTTCGGCCTGGTGAGGCGGCTTGTGGAAGCCTGCCCATGGCTTGAAGTCATCAAGCGGTCCGCCTGCATCGAGGGTGCACGCAGGGCTTTTGCCCGGGCGAAGGTGCACTGGGCGAAGCTGGACGCCGTGAAGCTGGTGAAGGAGGGGCCGCCGGAGGGCAAGGAGCATCACTGCCCCGAGAATTATTATGAGAGTGTCCTGAAGGGTTCTCCCCTAGTGGCAGATGAGTGTGCCAAGGATGTAATTTTTGAATGAACATGCTCATGTGATCCTATAATATGAAACGAGTTTGTTTGCACCATGCGACGCTTTCTTAATTTAAAATATTACCTTTTGTGCGGCCGTTTATAAAATCTGAGAGTTGGCCAGTCATCGGCTTCTGCCCCCATGTAACTAGTATTGGCGTGTTCGGGATAAACCTGAGCACTCTTTACCCTAATTTTGGGTCCATCCAGGGTGGTGTTCAGCTCAACGAACCAGGCAATCGGACTATGATGCTTTATCACTCTCACTTAGCCATAGAAGTCTACAATTTTAAATTTTGGTGAAGCCCCTGGTATTCGGAGGGCCGAATTTGGGGCGCTATACACGCCTAAGCCGGACAAGGCCGACTCCTCGCCCAAAGCGGAAAAAGTCTTTAAGGACTTGAGACCTCTCGAACAGCGACCAGTCTCTCGCCTTATCATGATAGTCAGTTTTTGGCTTTCTCTACTGAGGTGCTCGTCCGGAAGAACCGGGACACAATCGCAGTAGTTCTCCCACCGCTACCTTAGCCGATATAGCGGAACGTAAGGTACCAAAGCATGGGAGCCGGGCAACCCAACATTTGACCAAAGACATGATTCAGAGCTGATGCATATAATGCTATAAGTTCGGGGTGCCGCACTGTCGAAAGTGTTCGGACTTCTTGCGTCGTATTATGGGGTAAACGAGAACCCCTGGCGAACTGACCGTACCCGAAAGTGCGGGTACGAATTGTCGTAAGTGGATGTATAAGAGAAAGAAAATTTTAAATAATGCAATGACAAATTAATGATATGCGTTGTTATTTAAATAATACGTCGAAGCGTACTTGGTACAGGTAGTGCAATAAGCATAAAGTAGGATAATTCGAAATGTCCTATCCCAGGGTAAGCTATGCATAAATAGTGAAAAGCAGGTATATCAATTATTACTAGAGACCACCTGGCGGTTCCCGTGTTCATCTTAGCTTCTTGCCGCCTTGGTTGTTGCTTCCGGAATGTGTCCGGCAATCGTACTGCCGGAAAGGACTTCCAGAGATTTGGCCCTTCAAGATAGAAGGAATGACAAAGGTATACAGCCCCTAGTGCGGTTAAGCCACAATGTGAGGCATGTCCTGATCGTGCCCCCGCCTATGTCCATGGTATTTTCAGTGTGTAGTTATGTATGCGCAGCACGGGTTTCGTCGCTTCACTGGGACTGGGACGGGGGCTGAACTTCTAGGCGAGCTATGATCGTGCCAGGCAATCCTGTTGCAGCTTGTTCCGGACTCGCTTGAAGGTGTCCGGGGGGTGTGACGCCGAATGAGTGGTCTGCCTGAACAGGCTTCTTTGTGCTTCTGCTGCAAGGGCCGCATTGTGCTCTTCCGTACGGAGCGAGCGCTCTGTGTTTCCATTTACTGTTATGACCCCGCGAGGTCCTGGCATCTTGAGCTTGAGGTATGCATAATGCGGCACTGCATTGAATTTTGCAAATGTTGTTCGTCCAAGCAGTGCATGATAGCCACTACGAAACGGGACGATGTCGAAGATTAACTCTTCGCTTCGGAAGTTGTCCGGTGATCCGAAGACCACTTCCAGTGTGATTGAGCCTGTGTAATGGGCCTCTACACCTGGGATGACGCCTTTAAAGGTGGTTTTTCTGGGTTTGATCCTCGAGGGAACGATACCCATTTTTCGCATTGTATCCTGATAAAGCAGGTTTAGGCTACTGCCACCATCCATAAGGACTCGAGTGAGGTGAAATCCATCAATGATGGGGTCTAAGACCAGTGCACCGGATCCGCCATGACGGATGCTGGTGGGGTGGTCCCTGCTATCGAAGGTGATCGGGCAAGCAGACCACGGGTTGAATTTTGGGGCGACGGGCTCCATCGCATAGATATCCCTTAGTGCACGCTTCCGCTTCCTCTTGGGAATGTGGGTTGCGTATATCATGTTCACCGTCTTCACTTGTGGGGGAAACCCCTTCTGTCCTCCTGTGTTCGGCGGCCGGGGCTCCTCCTCGTCGTCGCTATGCAGCCCCTTGTCCTTGTTTTCGGCATTTAACTTGCCGGCCTGCTTGAACACCCAGCATTCTCTATTGGTGTGATTGGCTGGCTTGTCGGGGGTGCCGTGGATTTGACACGAGCGGTCTAGTATGCGATCCAGACTGGACGGAGCCGGAGTATTTCTCTTAAATGGCTTTTTCCGCTGACCGGATCTAGAGCCTCTGAATCCGGCATTGACTGCCGTGTCTTCGGTGTTATCGCCGTTATTGCGGCGCTTTGGTCTGTTATGATGTTGCCTACCATTAACATCTTTGGTATCCGAGGTATCCGGGTTCCTCGATGTGTTGTTGCTGCGAGCCAGCCAGCTGTCCTCGCCCACGCAAAAGCGGGTCATGAGTGTCGTGAGGGCTGCCATAGATTTCGGCTTCTCCTGGCCGAGGTGGTGGGCGAGCCACTCGTCGCGGATGTTATGCTTGAATGCCGCTAGGGCCTCTGCATCCGTAGAGTCTACAATTTGATTTTTCTTAGTCAGGAACTGTGTCCAGAATTGTCTGGCCGATTCCCCTGGCTGCTGGGTTATGTGGCTTAAGTCATCAGCATCCGGTGGCCGCACATAAGTGTCCTAGAAGTTGTCAAGAAATGCGTCTTCCAGATCCTCCCAACTGCCGACAGAATCTGCTGGCAAGCTATTCAGCCAATGCCGAGCTGGTCCTTTGAGTTTTAGTGGGAGGTACTTGATGGCATGTAGATCATCACCGCGAGCCATGTGGATGTGAAGGAGAAAATCCTCAATCCATACAACGGGATCTGTTGTGCCATCGTATGATTCGATATTTACGGGTTTGAAACCCTCCGGGAATTCATGATTCATAACTTCATCAGTGAAGCATAGGGGGTGTGCGGCACCTCCGTGCCGGGCTATATCCCGACGTAGTTCGGATGAGTCTTGTCTGCTGTATTCGGCCCGGCCGGATTTACTCTTGGTGTATCGTCCCGTGTGGGCGCACGTGCCCGTGTCCCGTATATTGACCTTGCGAATTTTGCCTTACTATCCAATATGTATCGCAAGTCCTCTGTGTTACCCCGGGCCTTAGTATTTTTTATTGAGTGGCGACTTGGTGCGGGCTGAACTTTAGGCTGAAACACCTCTCTGGCTCGGCCGCGTAGTGGCCGGTCAGCCACATCGTACACTAGTGAATGAGGTTTCAATGCTTCCTCCTCGAGGTGAGGTAGCAACCTTCATTTTAGGTAACTCTTGGACGGGCGCTCGAGTTCATGCTCCTCAGCCGCAAGGACTTCGGTCCACCTGTCTGCTAGCAAGTCTTGATCAGCTTGAAGTTGTTGCTGCTTTTTCTTCAGGCTATTTGTCGTAGCCATAAGCCGGCTCTTGAAGCGCTCTTGCTCGACGGGGTCCTCAAGCACGATAAACTCGTCGTCGCCGAGGCTCGCCTCGTCTTCGGAGAGAGGCATGTAATTATCCTCCTCCGGTTCTCCATCTGCTGCCTGCTCTGGAGGGCTAGCTTGTTCATCCTTCAGTTCTACATCATGCTAGAGGGGATTGTTGTTGTCTTCGGCACTATCCGGAGTGTTATTATCTCCTGTGCCAGTATCACTACTCTTGCTGTAGCGGGACTTAGAGCGGCGCCGCTAACGTCGGCGCTTGGGTTGCTTCTTGGAGGGGTCATCTTCCGCTGTCTCGTCGCCATTGCCTTCTTTGGGGGTGTCCACCATGTATATATCATATGATGAGGTGGCGGTCCAGCGCCCTAAGGGCGGTGGTTCCTGTTCATCTCCGGCTTCATCGTCCATACCGTCGAAGTCTTCGGAGTCGAAGTCGAGGACGTTGGTTAAGTCGTCGACAGTGGCTACTAAGTGGGTGGTGGGTGGGCAGAAAATTTCTTCGTCGTCCGCATCCCATTCTAGCCAGACATAGTTCGGCCAAGGTTCTTCTGACAAGGAGAGAGACCTTAATGAATTTAGCACATCTCCGAAAGGTGAGTGCTGAAAGATATCCGCGAAGGTGAACTCCATGATCGGTGCCCAGTCGGACTCGACGGGCACGGATGTGAGCGGCTCGGAGTCCGTGGTCGGAGATGAATTTAGTGGTTTGGCAACACGGCTCTCGTGAGGGGTGAAGTCAGTATCCGGCTCTATCGCCACTAAGAGTGCGGCCTCCATGGCGGGGTCCATCCCTCCGCTCTCGGATGACGTGACTTGCTCCAGATTGATGGCCGGAGTAGTTGCGGATGGGATCTCCCGAACATTGTCTGACGGCAGAGTTACGTCATGCTCGTCGCGACTGTGCGGCGCGTCCGACATGGGCTCGAATCCATCGAAGATCAAGTCTCCGTGGATGTCGGCCATGTAGTTCAAGTTTCCAAATCTGACCTAATGGCCAGGGGTGTATCTCTCGATCTGCTCCAGATGGCCAAGCGAATTGGCCCGTAGTGCGAAGCTGCCGAATACAAAGATCTGTCCGGGGAGGAAATCCTCACCCTGGACCGCATCGTTGTCGATGATCGAAGGAGCCATCGAGCCTTATGGTGACGGCGCAGTGGAACTCTCAATGAAAGCACCAATGTCGGTGTCAAAACCGGCGGATCTCGGGTAGGGGGTCCCGAACTGTGCGTCTAAGGCAGATGGTAACAGGAGGCAGGGGACACGATGTTTACCCAGGTTCGGGACCTCTTGATGGAGGTAATACCCTACGTCCTGCTTGATTGTTCTTGATAATATGAGTGTTACAAGAGTTGATCTACCACGAGATCAAAGAGGCTAAGCCCTAGAAGCTAGCCTATGGTATGGTTGTATGTTGTCCTACGGACTAAAACCCTCCGGTTTATATAGACACCGGAGGGGGCTAGGGTTACACAAGGTCAATTACAAAGGAGGACATATACATATCCGTATTGCCTAGCTTGCCTTCCACGCCAAGTAGGGTCCCATCCGGACACGGGACGAAGTCTTCAATCTTGTATCTTCATAGTCCAACAGTCCGGCCATAGGATATAGTCCGGTCGTTCGGAGACCCCCTAATCCAGGACTCCCTCAACGGGGGTATAGTAGGTAATTAAATCGCAAACTTTTTTTGTATTAACCGTATGTGTACGTGTCCTTTCGTCCTCTTCTCGCACATCTTGTCACCCTGCTACCGCAGACGGCTTACAGCGCAAGCTTGCACAGCGCGCAGGGGCGTTCCTTTGGCCATACGGTGGCGCCAATGAATCGTCGGTGAGCCCGTTCCCGCACAACCTCACAGGTTCCCGCGGAAGCTTCCCGCCCGACTCAGTGAAATCCCCCAAAATCCCAATGCTTACCGGCCTGCTATAAAAACCCTCACGGCCGGCGAGTCTTGCGTCGCATTTTCCCCTCCCTCCCTGTAGCTTATCTCGTGTGCTTCTCCCACAATCGCCAATGGCACCGGTTCGTCATCGTCGCTCAGCCACTCCGCCGTCATCAGAGGACAGCTCTAGTCGGGAGGCTACACCACGACGGCGGCGAAGTCCCCGGCGTAGTATAGTGCGCGTGGCGTCCCTGTTGGGTGTGCGCGGAATACCCACCACACGCTCCGTCACCACTGCCCGTTGGCAGCTGTTGCCGGCCGCCGTTACCGCCACACCACCGTCGAAAGCCCGAGCCATCTCCCGCTCCGCCGCCGTGGTCCAAAGGCGGGAGGTGGCCGTCGTGGCCGCCACCCCATTGCCGAGCACCGCGGCCCGAAGGCGGGAGGTGGTGGTCGTGGCCGCCACCCCATCATCGGCCGCCGTGGCCATCAGCCCACCATCGACCGCCGGGATCATCACACGCTCCGCCACCACCGCCCGAAGGAGGGAGGCGGAGCTGGAGGCCCACACGTGCGTCAGCGACCTTGCGCGGTACATCGAGTTCCTGCGGGAGGAGGAGGAGGAGCGCCTCGTCGAGCACGCAAAGAGCCTTACCGTAGTCGTGGCCGCAACACACACCGACGCAGAGGCGAGGAATCAGGAGATCTATGAGCAGTCCGGCCGCTTCGAGAGGGATCATCTGGAGCGGCAGTGGGCATTCGAGCTGGCGTGCGTCGCTGAATGTGCAGCAGCGACAGGCACCATATTGCATTTCTTCAACTCGTCGGTAGGATCCTCCTCCTCTGCCTCTTACTGAGCACGCTCGGCAGAGGAGAGGCTGCCATAAGTAGCACAAAGCCCTCCTTGGTAGTAGTAGTATTTAGGGGCTATTTTGTTCAGTTCATCTGACTATAGATGTGTGGTCGAACTGTACAACATACTTAAAATTAGCTAGTATATATAGTTGAACTAGCTATTTCAGTATGTGGTGGGCAACAATTAGGGAAAAGTTTGGTCGGTTCAGCTGTTGAGTTGAACTGTTTGTATAAATTAAGAATGACTGCTTAATCTATGAATGAAATCTATGCTTAATTACTGAACTTTGGTTGCAAAAATTAGATAGTGCTAGTGATTTCTAGCTGCATATTTTGACAAATCACAGTGTCACAAGGATTGACAAATGGCAATGTTACTAGATGAACAAATGTAAATCTTCCCAGTTTGACAAATGGAAACATACCCAATATGACATATGCAAATCTTACTAAATTGTTTGTACGTGGTTGCACACGAGTCATCCAAAACAACCGTTTGCGTTGAAGGGATGCACAAATCCTGCACTGCGGATTTTCCCTCGACTTTGGGGGAAGACCATAGCTCTCGCTTTATATATGGGTGTTCTATCTAAAATGTTTGCGATCAAGAGCTGCAGAAATCATGCGCGGCGTATAGCTTGCACGCTTCTCGGTGAGCCTCCGCATTGGAGTATAGCTCGCACGCCTTCCGTTTAGTCAAGCACTCAAGCACCTGTCCGCACGGCACCTCCTAGCCATTAAAAGAGCGAGGTGTGGCGTCACGTGAATGGTTAACAGAATGCACACAATTTAAATTATACAAAACGTTTGAGATGTTACAGTGGCAACTATTTGTTTCAAAATGCCTTTGTTTGCTGTTACTCGAGTGCGCCTTCTCTCAAAATGGACACGAAAAATACCACAGCATGTCGGGTTCCATTCCATTATAGCATGCCAAGTTTCATGAATTTCAGATGAGTTTTGGATTTACTAGAATTTAAAACAAAGTATCTCAACGTTTTGTCGGCAATCAACAATGCCCTGGTGTTTGAAATTCATTCACATTTCTTACATGGGACCTAAGCATGCCCCGAAGGACATAGATTTGATTTTTCAACCAATTTATATGCAATGGAGCTTGTGCATGTAGCTCAAATTTGAATTATGCACATGAAATGCCTAGAAACCCAGTTAATGTATAAAATTGTCCAAACGAACCCCAAAAATTCCAAAAGTAAACACAACACTCCAGTTGTTCTATGTTGACACTAGAAATTTTTTGAAAGCAATAAGAGGCAACGGATATCGTTTTGTCCCCAAAGGTGCCACGTTCCCTACTGAAACCATCACGCTTGTTGTGAGAAGCTAAGGTTTGTGAGAAGCTTATACCCAAACCTGTCCCAAATGGGACAAAAATTTTACCACGGCATGTTGATGCTGCTCCATGATAGCATGCCAAGTTTCATGAATTTCAGACGACTTTTGGATTTACTGGAATTTAAAAGCCAGGTATCTCAATGTTTGCGGCCGAGTGATGGTGGCAGGGTGTTTGAAATTCATTCCCATTTCTTGCATGGGACCTAAGCATGCAACCAAGGACACATATTTGATTTTTCAACTAGTTTATATGCACCGGAGAATGTGCATGTAGTTCAAATTTGAATTATGCACATAAAATGCCTGGGAAACCCAGGTAATGTATAAAAACGTCCAAAACACCGAAAAAATCCAAAATTAAACACAACACTCCCGTTGTTCTATGTTGACACTCGAACTTTTTTGAAAGCAATAAGAGGCAACAGATATTGTTTTGTCCCCAAAGGTGGCATGTTCCCTACCGAAACCATCACGCTTGTTGTGAGAAGCTCTGGTTTGTGAGAAGCTTATACCCAAACCTTCCCCAAATGGGACAGAAATTTTACCATGGCATGTTGATGCCGCTCCATGATAGCATGCCAAGTTTCATGAATTTCAAACGAGTTTTGGTTTTACTAGAATTTAAAAACAAGGTATCTCAATGTTCGCGGCCGAGTGACGGTGGTAGGGTGTGTGACATACATTCCCATTTCTTGCATGGGACCTAAGCATGCAACCAAGGACACATATTTGATTTTTCAACCCGTTTATATGCACTGGAGCATGTGCATGTAGTTCAAATTAGAATTATGCACCTAAAATGCCTACAAAACCAAGTTAATGTATAAAAACGTCCAAACGAACCCTGAATAATTCCAATTTTTTTGACGACACACCTATAGTTGCATGTTCACTACATAAAAGCTCTAGCAATTCAAACACCATCCTTTGTAGTTGTGACCCCATTACGTAATCCAAATCAAGATGATAAATCAAGTAGATCGCACACAATTTATTATCACCAACCGTGTGAGATGCAGCACAAAATATCTTGCAGCACCATCAGTGTATAGTACGCCTATTGCTTACGCGAGAAGGTGCATCAGCTACAGTCCACAACCGGCGTGTCAAGCACACTAGCTCACTCCCCAAATATCATTTCACTCTTCATTCGTCACCGGTGAAAGATGGGGACGTGGACCCACGTCGTGAGGGCAACTTCGGCGGCCCACTCCGGCGACAGCGCGGTCGCCAAGCGCGTGCTAACAAGCTTCATGAGGGCGACCATAGTCTGCCTCTGGGCGTCCAAGGCAGCCCAAACGGTCGTTGTTGCTTCTCAGGCGGTTGCAGCATCATCTGCCTCAGGGATAACAACTGGCGAGAGCGGTACAACAGCTGTCTGTTCCGCAGCGGCGGCCTTAGCCCTGATGAAGGCCGCCCACTACCATGTTGAGGCCGTCCATGCCCAGCTCGTGGAGGTCACCACACAAATCGAATGAAGCTTCTCCGACAACGCTCGACAACCCATGGCCGAAGAGTTGGCAATCGCTGAGAGAGTTCGAGCAGCCGTCCGTTCCTGCGCGGCATACCTTGCCACGACGGATCCCGCCACAGCCCAGATCGCGGCCGCCCACGCCCAGCTCGTGGCAGCCTATTCCAAAGATATGGCGGACGCAGATGGCGAGATGCTTGTCGAGTATGGTGCAAATGATGCCATGGAGACCCTTCCCTAGGAGACCGTCGGGCGCGAGCTAGACATGAAGGCGGCGGCAGAGATCGACGAGCACCAGCCGTAGTAGTACTCTTTATTCTGTATAATTAAGAGCGCCGGTCTTTAATTTGTTAGAGTAATGTTTAGGTCAGCTAGCTCTGTTTAATTGCTGAACTTGCTCGATTAAGAAGTTAGTCTCCTTTGTGTACCCAAATTATGCAATGATGTGGATGACCACTGTAACCAGGGAAATTCGAACCAAAATTTTTGACGTTCAAACTCAACATACACGGATTAAGCTATGTGAATCGTTTGTGATGTTCACATATCGTACACAGTTCTGAATAAGGGACCGTATCTGATGACACTTTGTGCGCCAGTTTTTTCACCGAAGCAATTCCAAATTTTCGGCTTCTGCAGAAATATCTACCTCCCCACCCCCTCCCCCTTACCAAAAGCCACATTTCCCCTGTTTCTGCCTTCCTTTCCAAGTTGAAACCTTCACTCCTTGTTTGCAGTGTCGCCTCCTCGCCGGCGACCCTCCTCCATGCTGCTCGGCCTCGCCTATCCAGGCAGGTAATCCACACCCGACCCCCATCCTCCTTCTCCTTCCACATCCCACATGCCCCGACCACCGGCGCGACACCTTCCACCCAAATCACTGCCCCCTTCACCAAACAAGCACCGCCCTAGGCCATGGTGCACGCAGTATAGCCAGAATCCCAAGGACCATTTGGCAACGAAGAAGCAAATCACGGCCGCACGCGCAGATGAGGCCGCGATGGCTTCCATTCGTGTTGACCCCCAGATCTTGGAGGAGCACCTTGCCGTCGAGGCCACCGTCGATGCCTCGCGCACCGATGACATGACGCGGTTGGCTGTTTGGCTCAATTCTGCAATGCGATGTTCAATTGTCGTGGGTGCATTCTGTTATTGTATACCATGTGAGGAATAAATTGAATTTGGCTATAGTAAATACATGACAAAAAATACAAATGCTATATTTCCATGTTGTTAAGCATGCTTGGTTTGGTTAACAATTTGATCTTCTATTAGGAGTATGTTATATTGTGCAATGTGGTGCTCAGTTAACGTTTGGTTCATTTGTTGTGGTGTTTAGTTAACTGTTTTGTTTGGTTCAATTCTGCAATGTGATGTTCAATTGTTGTGGCTGCATTCTATTATTGTATACCATGTGAGGAATAAATCGAATTTGGCTGCACTTAATACATGAGAAACATATACAAGTGCTATATTTCCTACTTATTAATCATGCTTGGTTTGGATAAATGAGTTTTCCATGTGGCTTGAATTAATCTGATGAATCTGCAATGTGCTTATTTTTCATCAACATATTTTACTGATAGCATGTGAACCCTTACTTAACCTCATGACTAAATACCTTATATGTGTTGCAGGGAAACAATGGGAAGCACTGAGGTTTACAATCGAGGTTAGCACGTGCATGGTCTGTTGTCTAATAACACATTATTATGCAATTGCAGCAACCATTCTAATATTTAGGTTTTTAACAATTTGGTCTTGCACATGTAGGTCTTGCTGTCAGAGGTTTTGACCCACTGTTCGAACCTTTTTGCATATGGGGAAATGAGTTGTCCATGCATATCAGTCAAGTCAAGAAACTCAGAAAGATTGTTAGGATAAAGACATTAGCGACAAAAAAACAAGATCTTTATTTGCACAATGAAGAAAACACCAGTTCACTACAGGATGGTACTAACTATTACACCTTGCCTTTTTTTTATTCCTTTGCCCCATTTCCAATATAGAGAAGATATTTATGCACATCCTTGTTTTCAGGCCTTTCCAAAGCAGTTCACTGATGATTACCTATCAAACCACCTGTATGGTCAGGAGGCGAGGAAGGTATTCATACAACACCCACGGTTCAATATTAAAGTGTTCCTGAAGAGGACGAAGGATAGACGGTCAATTATCCATAGGCACTGGCCTAAAGTTACAAAGACCTTCAACATCAATGAAGGCTCAATATTTGCCTTCTGCTTCAGCAGTTTTCCAGATGAGATAAATCTGTCTATGTACCGTCTATAATGCTAATTTCGAAACGTTATAGATGTTGCATGTGAAACTTGGTCTTGGTGTAGTTGTGTAATGGGGTAGCTGAGTGCTGAAGCTATATGATGTTGTACTCTGATGTATTTCAATTATGAAAATGAAATATATTGTGTGCTTAATATGAAATGTCAATTAGATAAATAAATGGATTATGAATAATAGGATAATTAGCCCGCTAATTGGGTTTTCTATTTCAAACGGTTATTGAGAAAACACCGTGTGCGATGCATTCAACACACAGTTTCTAGGAATAAACCGTGTTAGATTAATGAAAATCACACACGACATCCTCTTGAAAACTGTTTGCGTTAGGCCATGATATGTCTTCCATGTATCTATAATTTTTTATTATTCCATGCTGTTTTATTATCAATCTTGGATGTTTTATAATCATTTTATAGTCATTTTATATCATTTTTTGGTACTAACCTGTTGACATAGTGCCAAGTGTCAGTTCCTGTTTTTTCCGTGTTTTTTACATCGCAGAAAATCAATATTAGACGGAGTCCAAATGCCACGAAACTTTACGGAGATTTTTTATGGACCGGAAGGAACATGTTGGGCACTGGTTGCACCTGGGGGAGTCCCGAGGAGGGGACAACCCACCAGGGCACACCAGGAGGCCCAGGCACGCCCTAGTGGGTTGTGCCCACCTCGGGTTCCCCTCGGACCGCCTCTTTGCTCTATAAATACCCCAAAAATACCAGAACCCTAGAAGCGTCGACGAAATATTCATCCAGCCGCCGCAGAGTCCAAAACCACCAGATCCAATCTAGACACCATCTCGGATGGAGTTCACCACCTCCATTGGTGCCTCTCCGATGATGTGTGAGTAGTTCTTTGTAGACCTTCGGGTCCGTAGTTATTAGCTAGATGGCTTTCTCTCTCTCTCTCTCTCATTGAATTCTCAATACAATGGTCTCTTGGAGATCCATATGATGTAATTCTTTTTCCATGTGTTTGTTAGGATCTAATGAACTTTGAGTTTATGACTAGTCATATCTTTTTATATCCATGAAAGTTATTTGAGTTTCTTTGATCTCTTATAGCCTCGTATTTCTTCTCCGATATTTGGGTTTTGTTTGGCCAACTTGATCTATTTATCTTGCAATGGGAAGAGATGCCCGGTAGTGGGTTCGATTTTACGATGCTTGATCCCAGTGACAGAAAGGGAACCGACACGTATGTATTGTTGCTACTAAGGATAAAATGATGGGATCTATATCTACGCAATAGATAAACGGATCTTGTCTACATCATGTCATCATTCGTATTTCATTACTCCATTTTTCCACGAACTTAATACACTAGATGCATGCTGGATTGTGGTTGATGTGTGGAGTAATAGTAGTAGATGCAAGCAGGAGTCGGTCTACTAATCTTAGACGTGATGCCTATGTAATGATCATTGCCTAGATATCTTCATAATTATTTCAGGTTCTATCTATTGCCCAACAGTAATTTTTTTACCCATCGTTTTCTATCTTTCTCGAGAGAAGCCACTAGTGAAACCTACGGCCCCCGGGTCTTCTTTCTCATATATTTTCTTGCGATATACTTTTCCTTTGCATTTTTATTCAGGTCTATTAAACCAAAAATATAAAAATACTTTGCTGCACTTTATTTTAATTATGATCTATTATTTCAATCTAGGATTGACAACCCACTTAACACGTCGGGTTGCGAGGTGTTGTTATTTGTGTGCAGGTGTTGTTTACATTGTGTTGCTTGGTTCTCCCACTGGTTCAATAAGCTTGGTTTCATCACTAAGGGAAATACCTACCTTCGCTGTGCTACATCATCCCTTCCTCTTTGGGGAAATACTGACGTAGTCCTAGCAGACATGAGTTTTCTGGCGCTATAGTCAGGGAGCAATCAAAAGGAATTTCTGGCGCCGTTGCCGTGGAGGATCTTCAACATATACTAGGTTCCTAATCACAATTCTCATCTCCTCGCAATTTACATTATTTTCCATTTGCCTCTCGTTTTCCTCTCCCCCACTTCACAAAAAATTGCCATTTTATTCGCGTTTTCATTCGCCTTTTTCTCGCCAGATCTCATGTTTGCTTGTGTTGCCATGTGCCTTCTATTTGCTTGCATCTTTTCTTGCTAAAAATCTATTGCTATGGATCCTCATCCACTAGCTAATCTTTTTAAGAGATCTAATTTTGTTGAACCAGTTGCCAGTGATTTGAGTGCACCAGATTATCTTATGAAGTTTTGCTTGATATTCGTGAATCTGAAAATTGTGATGAAGAAATTTATGAAGTGATTCATGATAGCTCCTTGAATGAAAAGCATGATTTCAATGATTTTACTATAAATTCTATTAATGTCAATTGTGCTAATAATATGCAAAACCCCAAGCTTGGGGATGCTAATTTTGATATGTCCACTACTTATTGCAATGATCATGATTGGGGTGATTCTTCTTATGATCTTGAAAATTTGGTTATGCCTCATGATGGATATGGCATTGATAATAATGTTTGCAACAATATTGAAAGTGGGTTTGCAAGAGTGTCAACTTTAGGTATTAATGATCCTACTACTTTGGAGAATTATCAATCTTGTGAATTTTTTGATAAAAGTGGGTTTGGAGAGGTCATGACTTTATTTGATGATAATCCCACTATATTGGAAGAGTGTCAACTTTGTATGCATGTAGATCATGTAGAAAATATGTTATGTGATAGCTATATTGTTGAATTTGAATATGATCCCACCTATAATTATTATGAGATGGGAAAATATGGTTATAGAAATTTTCATGTTACTAAATTACCTCTCGTTATGTTGAGATCGTCAATATTTTATTCCTCTTCTTTACATATATATTTCTTGTCTTGAAAAATTGTTTTCCTATAAAATCCCTATGCATAGGAAGTATGTTAGACTTAAATGTGTTTGTCACATGTTTCATGATGCTCTCTTTGTGGTTCAATTATTATCTTTCGTGTGAGCATCGTTGAAATCTTATGCCTAGCTAAGGGCGTAAAACTAGCGCTTGTTGGGAGGTAAAACAATGAATAAAATTTATTTTTGCTTTTTTGCTTCCTGTTTTTGAGTGTTAGCACAATTATGCTACTGTTATGATTGTTTTTTATGTTTTAATTATTGTTTGTGCCAAGTAAAGCCTTTAGGATCTTCTTGGGTGATAGTTGTTTGATCTTGCTGAAAAAACAGAAACTTTTATGCTCACAAAATTAATTTTAGTTTTTTACCAGAGAGCGATAGAATACTCATTCCACTTGCAGTAGATCAGTATACAAATTTCTCAGGACGTCCTTATTTTTCAGAATTTTTGGAGTTACAGAAGTATTCAAAATAGTTAGATTGCTACAGACTGTTCTATTTTAACAGATTCTGTTTTCTTTGTGTTGTGTGCTTATTTTGATGGCTCTATGGTTTTCTTTAATGATTTTTTTCCATAGAAAAGTTGTAATATAGTAGATATAATACAAAAACAAAATATGAATTGGTTTGGTACAACACTTATAGCAGTGATTTATTATTCTTATACTAACGGATCTCACGAAGGTTTTGTTGAGTTTTGTGTGATTGAAGTTTTCAAGTTTTGGGTTACCTTACGATGGATGAAGGAAGGATGGAAGAGCCTAAGCTTGGGGATGACCCGGCATCCCAAGCTATTATCCAAGAATGAGAAACCAACTAATCTTGGGGATGCCCCTGAGTGGCATCCCCGCTTTCTTCCAACGACCATCGGTATTTCCCTCGAAACTATATTTTTATTCGTCACATGATATGTGTTTTGCTTGGAGTGTCTTGTATGATATGAGTCTTTGCTTGTTTTACTATGTGTTTTAAGTCATCAATCCTTGCTGGACACACCTATTTGGGAGAGCCAAAATTATTTCATGACTTGTTAGAATTGCTCTCTATGCTTCACTTAAATCTTTTATGAACTAGGACATGCTCTAGTGCTTCGCTTATATCTTTTTGAGCACGGTGTGCTTAGTATTTTTGAAGAAATGCTCTCTTGATTCACTTAGATTTATTTGAGAGTTAGTAAAATTTTGAAGAAATTCTCTCTTGCTTCACTTAAATTATTTTGAGAGAAAGAAAATTTGTTATGCTCATGATCTTCACTTATATTTGTTTGAGCTTATGAAAAGCAACACATGAAAATTAGTCCCAAAGTGCTAGATATCCAAGAAGGATAAAGAAAAAATGTGTCATGAAGATCATTGGACAAAATAAACTTGATTCTTAGTAATAGTTTTGAGATATGATGTTGTGATATGTGAGTTATGTTGATGCGTAACTGTGCTCTAGTAAGAATATTGGTGTTAAGGTTTGTGATTCCCTATGCATGCACGAAAGTCAATAGTCATGCCATGAAAATATATCCTACTTGTGGTGCATTATTTGGTGTTAATTATGCTTAATGCTTGCTTATGAGATTATTCGTTTCTTGGTTGGTCGCTTCCCAATCTTTTGCTAGCCTTCACTTTGCACTAAGTATGATCACTACTTGTGCATCCAAAAACCTTTAATCCAATTTTGCCACATGAGTCCACTATATCTACCTATATGCGGTATTCTTTTGCCGTTCTAAGCAAATTTGCATGTGCCATCTCTAATTTTTAAAATAAACTTCTCTTTTGTGTGTTTGTTTCGCTCGCGGAGCGGTGAGGGGTGGCTAATATTTTCCATGCTAGATGTGTTATTCTCAAGATGAGTGTTTATTCACTTTTCATTGCACGAGAGTAAGGCAAAGGTATTAGGGATGCCTAGTCCTGAAATACAAAAAATTGAATTTACTTTATGTTGTCAAACAATAAATTCCTTGGAAAGTGTTGGTATGGAGGGCACCCGTGGATATGGTTAGACATGGAAAGTGAAAGTTTGGTGGAAAAAGGAATAAACTTTATTTTCTGTTTGGGAACCGCCTATGATATATCTATGCATGGAAAGTATTGGGAACTCTAAGTCGTTTCCGTTGGTGGGGTGGATACACCTCTCAAAATGTTTTTATCTCTAAGTTTTTCTCTTTGAGCTCTGGCACCTCTACGAATCCCTACTTCCCTCTACGAAGGGTCTTCCTTTTACTTTATAAAAAAATTATTTTGAGTCTCCATCTTCTCTTATAAAAGCACCAACTAGGAGGCAATATGATCGTACTTAAGTATTGGGTGTAGCTAATATTTGAGTGTGTTTCATGAATGGATCCATGTTTGAGCATGATGGGCTAGGGATAACTTATTGTAGTGTTGACATTTTGAAAGACATGGTTGCTTGTTGATATGCTTGAGTATCTAAATTATCATGTCAAAACTAGACTATTGCTTTAAACAAATAAAAGTCCAATTGTCCATGCTACAAAGAAAAGAATATGATATGACATGATAGGCAGCATTCCACATCAAAAATTCTGTTTTTTATCACTAACCTACTTGAGGACGAGTAGGAGTTAAGCTTGGGGATGCTGATATGTCTCCAACGTATCTATAATTTTTTATTGTTCCATGCTGTTTTATTATCAATCTTGGATGTTCTATAATCATTTTATAGTAATTTTATATCATTTTTGGTACTAACCTATTGACATAGTGCCAAGTGTCAGTTCTTGTTTTTTCCATGTTTTTTACATCGCAGAAAATCAATATTAGACGGAGTCCAAATGCCACGAAACTTTACGGAGATTTTTTATGGACCAAAAGGAACATGTTGGGCCCTGGTTGCACCTGGGGGAGTCCCGAGGAGGGGACAACCCACCAGGGCGTGCCAGGAGGCCCAGGCGCGCCCTGGTGGGTTGCACCCACCTCTGGTGCCCCCCGGACCGCCTCTTTGCTCTATAAATACCCCAAAAATACCAGAACCCTAGAAGCGTCCACGAAATATTCATCCAGCTGCCACAGAGTTTAGAACCACCAGATCCAATCTAGACACCATCTCGGATGGGGTTCAACACCTCCATTGGTGCCTCTCCGATGATGCATGAGTAGTTCTTTGTAGACCTTCGGGTCCGTAGTTAGTAGCTACATGGCTTTCTCTCTCTCGCTGAATCTCAATACAATGGTCTCTTGGAGATCCATATAATGTAACTCTTTTTGCGGTGTGCTTGTTGGGATCTAATGAGCTTTGAGTTTATGATCAGTCATATCTTTTTATATCCGTGAAAGTTATTTGAGTTTCTTTGATCTCTTATAGCCTCGTATTTCTTCTCCGATATTTGGGTTTTGTTTGTCCAACTTGATCTAATTATCTTGCAATGAGAAGAGATGCCCGGTAGTGAGTTCAATCTTACGGTGCTTGATCCCAGTGACAGAAAGGGAACCGACACATATGTATCGTTGCTACTAAGGATAAAAATATGGGATCTATATCTACGCAATAGATAAACAGATCTTCTCTACATCATGTCATCGTTCTTATTGCATTACTCCGTTTTTCCATGAACTTAATACACTAGATGCATGTTGGATAGCGGTCGATGTGTGGATTAATAGTAGTAGATGCAGGCAGGAGTCGGTCTACTAATCTTGGAAGTGATGCCTATGTAATGATCATTGCCTGGATATCTTCATAATTATTTGAGGTTCTATCAATTGCCCAATAGTAATTTGTTTACCTACCGTTTGCTATCTTTCTCGAGAGAAACTACTAGTGAAACCTACGGCCCCTGGGTCTTCTTTTTCATATATTTGCTTGTGATCTACTTTTCCTTTGCATTTTTATTCAGATCTGTTAAACCAAAAATACAAACATACTTTGTTGTACTTTATTTTATTTACGATCTATTATTTCAATCTACTACTGATACGTCTCCAATGTATCTATAATTTTTGATTGTTCCATGCTATTATATTATCTGTTTTATATGTTAATTGGCTTTATTTTCCACTTTTATATTATTTTTGGGACTAACCTATTAACCCAAGGCCTAGTGCAAATTGATGTTTTTGTTGCCGATTTCAGTATTTCACAGAAAAGGAATATCAAACAGAATCCAAACGGAATGAAACCTTTGGGAGAGTTATTTTTGGAACAAACATGATCCAGAGGACTTCGAGTGGACGCCAAGAAACAACCGAGGAGGCCACGAGGCTGGGGGCGCGCCCTCCCCCTCGTGGGCCCCTCGTGGCTCAACCGACCTACTTCTTCCTCCTATATATACTCATATACCCTGAAAACATCCAGGAGCACCATGAAACCCTATTTCCACTGCCGCAACCTTCTATACCCAAGAGATCCCATCTTGGGACCTTTTCCGGAGCTCCGACGGAGGGGGCATCGATCACGGAGGGCCTCTACATCAACTCCATGGCCTCTCCGGTGATGTGTGAGTAGTTTACTTTAGACCTTCGGGTCCATAGTTATTAGCTAGATGGCTTCTTCTCTCTCTTTGGATCTCAATACAAAGTTCTCCTCGATCTTCTTGGAGATCTATTCGATGTAACTCTTTTTGCGGTGTGTTTGTCGAGATTCAATGAATTGTGGGTTTATGATCAAGTCTATCTATGAATAATATTTGACTCTTCTCTCAAATCTTTTATGTATGATTGGTTATCTTTCCAAGTCTCTTCGAATTATCAGTTTGGTTTGGCCTACTAGATTGATTTTCTTGCAATGGGAGAAGTGCTTGGCTTTGGGTTCAATCTTGCGGTGCTCGATCCCAGTGACAGAAAGGGAAACGACATGTATTGTATTGTTGCCATCGAGGATAAAAATATGGGGTTTATATCATATTGCTTGAGTTTATCCCTCTACATCATGTCATCTTACCTAATGCATTACTCTGTTCTTATGAACTTAATACTCTAGATGCATGATGGATAGCGGTCGATGTGTGGAGTAATAGTAGTAGATGCAGGCAGGAGTCGGCCTACTTGTCATGGACGTGATTCCTATATACATGATCATGCCTAGATATTCTCATAATTATTCGCTTTTCTATCAATTGCTCGACAGTAATTTGTTCACCCATCGTAATACTTATGCTATCTTGAGAGAAGCCACTAGTGAAACCTATGGCCCCGGGTCTATTCTCCATTATATTAATCTTCCGTCAATAAGCTATTTCTATTACCTTTTATTTTGCAATCTTTACTATTACTCTTTATCATAAAAATACCAAAAATATTATCTTATCATCTCCATCAGATCTCACTCTCGTAAGTGACCATGAAGGGATTGACAACCCCTTTATCGCGTTGGTTGCGAGGTTCTTATTTGTTTGTGTAGGTACGGGGGACTTGTGTGTGGCCTCCTACTGGATTTATACCTTGGTTCTCAAAAACTGAGGGAAATACTTACGCTACTTTGCTGCATCACCCTTTCCTCTTCAAGGGAAAACCAACACAGTGCTCAAGAGGTAGCAAGAAGGATTTCTGGCGCCGTTGCTAGGGAGTCTACGCACAAGTCAAGACATACCAAGTACCCATCACAAACTCTTATCCCTCGCATTACATTATTTGCCATTTGCCTCTCGTTTTCCTCTCCCCCGCTTCACCCTTGCCGTTTTATTCTCCCTTCTTTTGTTCGTCTTTCCATTTTCTTTGATGTCTTACTTGGCTCGTTTGCTTGTTTGGTTAGAATAGTTGTTTATTTATTGCTAAACAGAGAACCTAAGATCTATGGATCCTCATCCGCTTGCTAATCTTTTTAAGAGATCCAATTATGATGAACCAATTGCTAGTGAGTTTTGTGCACTAGATTATCTTTATGAAGTTTTGCTTGAAATTCATGAATCTGAAAATTGTGATGAAATACTTTATGGAGTGATTCACGATGGATCTTTGAATAGGAAGCATGACTGCAATGATGATAGTATAAATTCTATTGATGTCAATTGTGCTTATAATATGCAAAACCCTAAGCTTGGGGATGCTAGTTTTGCTATGTCTACTACTTGTAGCAATGATCATGATTGGGGTGATTCTTCTTATGATCTTGAAAATTTATTTAAGCCCCATGATGAATATGAGATTGATAATAGTGTTTGCAATATTATTGAAAGTGGGTTTGGAATAGTGTCAACTTTAGATCCCACATATTTGGAGAATGTTCAATCTTATGAAATTTTTGATAAAAGTGGGTTTGGAGAGGTCATGACTTTAGTTAATGTTAATCCCACTATTTTGGAAGAGTGTCAACTTTGCATGCATATGGATCATGTTGAATTTTTTTATGTGATAGCTATTTTGTTGAATTTGCTTATGATCCTACATGTAATTATTATGATATTGGAAAATATGGTGGTAGAAATTTTCATGTTACTAAATTACCTCTCATTATGTTGAGATTGCTACTGTTTCTTTCCGCTTCCTTGCATATGCTAGTTTTTTCTTGCCTTGATAATTTGTTTGCCTATAAGATGCCTATGCATAGGAAGTATGTTAGACTTAGATGTGTTTGTCACGTGTTTTATGATGCTCTCTTTGTGCTTCAATTCTTGTCTTTCATGTGAGCATAGTTGAAATCTTATGCCTAGCTATAAGGCTTTAAAGAAAAGCGCTTGTTGGGAGACAACCCAATATTTTTACTTGTTGTTATTCAATAAATAATTCATCTAGCCTCTGTTTATATGTGGTTTTATGCTTTTAATTAGTGTTTGTGCCAAGTAGAACCGTTGGGAAGACTTGGGGAAAGTCTTTGTGATCTTGTTGTAAAAAACAGAAACTTTAGCGCTCACGAGATTTGCTGCCATTTTTTACTGGAGAGTGATATTTAGTTAATTATTTTTTTCATATGATTAATAGATAAATTCCACACGTCCAGTAATTTATTTTAGAATTTTGGGGGTTCCAGAAGTATTCGAAACCTACAGATTACTACAGACTGTTATACTTTTCACAGATTCTGTTTTTCGTGTGTTGTTTGCTTATTTTGATGAATCTATGGCTGGTATTTGAGTGTATGAACCATAGAGAAGTTGGAATACAGTAGGTTTAACACCAATATAAATAAATAATGAGTTCATTACAGTACCTTCAGTGGTGGTTTGTTTTCTTTTACTAACGGAGCTCATGAGATTTTCTTTTAAGTTTTGTGTTGTGAAGTTTTCAAGTTTTGGGTAAATATTTGATGGATTATGGAACAAGGAGAGGCAAGAGCCTAAGCTTGGGGATGCCCAAGGCACCCCAAGGTAAAATCCAAGGACAAACAAAATCCTAAGCTTGGGGATGCCCCGGAAGGCATCCCCTCTTTCGTCTTCGTCCATCGGTAACTTTACTTGGAGCTATATTTTTATTTACCACATGATATGTGTTTTGCTTGGAGAGTCTTGTATGCTTTGAGTCTTTGCTTTTTAGTTTACCACAATCATCCTTGCTGTACACACCTTTTGGGAGAGACACACATGAATCAGAATTAATTATAATACTCTATGTGCTTCACTTATATCTTTTGAGCTAGATAAGTTTGTCTAGTGCTTCGCTTATATCTTTTGGAGCACGGTGGTGGTTTTATTTTATAGAAATTATTGATCTCTCATGCTTCACTTATATTATTTTGAGAGCCCTTTAGAATAGCATGCTAATTTGCTTTGGTTATGAATTTAGTCCTAATATGATAGGCATCCAAGATCGGTATAATAAAAACTATCATAGAAAGTGCATTGAATACTATGAGAAGTTTGATACTTGATGATTGTCTTGAGATATGGAGATGGTGATATTAGAGTCATTCTAGTTGACTAGTTGTGAATTTGAGAAATACTTGTTCTAAAGTTTGTGATTCCCGTAGCACGCACGTATGGTGAACCGTTATGTGATGAAGTCGGAGCATGATTTATTTATTGATTGTCTTCCTTATGAGTGGCGGTCGGGGACGAGCGATGGTATTTTCCTACCAATCTATCCCCCTAGGAGCATGCGCGTAGTACTTTGTTTCGATAACTAATAGAATTTTGCAATAAGTATGTGAGTTCTTTTATGACTAATGTTGAGTCCATGGATTATACGCACTCTCACCCTTCCACCATTGCTAGCCTCTCTAGTACCGCGCAACTTTCGCCGGTACCATAAACCCACCATATACCTTCCTCAAAACAGCCACTATACCTACCTATTATGGCATTTCCATAGCCATTCCGAGATATATTGCCATGCAACTTTCCACCGTTCCGTTTGTTATGACGCGCTTCATCATTGTCATATTGCTTTGCATGATCATGTAGTTGACATCGTATTTGTGACAAAGCCACCGTTCATAATTCTTTCATACATGTCACTCATGAATCATTGCATATCCTGGTACACCGCCGGAGGCATTCACATATAGTCAATTTTTTTTCTAAGAATCGAGTTGTAATTTTTGAGTTGTAAGTAAATAAAGTGTGATGATCATCATTATTAGAGCATTGTCCCAAGTGAGGAAAGGATGATGGAGACTATGATTCCCCCACAAGTCAGGATGAGACTCCAGATGAAAAAATGGGAAAGAAAAAAAAGAGGCCATAAAAAAAGAATGCCCAAATAAAAAATGAGAGAAAAAGAGAGAAAGGACAATGTTACTATCCTTTTACCACACTTGTGCTTCAAAGTAGCACCACGATCTTCAAGATAGCTGTAACATCCCAAATTTTCAATTTGGAATGCTATACACTAGATCATCATTGCATATCATATTTTATTGCATTTTGGTTGATCCAGAAATTTCACGCAACTCAAGGACCCTCGGAGAGAGTTGGGGATTTCGTTATTTTCATATTTGAGTTTTCCTCAAATTTTGAAAATAGGATCATTTGATTTTATTTATTTTATCTTCAATTATTTCTACCATAAAAATATGAGAGAGGGAATAAAATGAATTTCCCAAAATAAAGAAATATTGAGGATTTAATAATAAAATCAAATATGATTTTATTTTGGTTTTATTTGCTATTTTATTTGAATTTAGGAAAAATGCATGTTTTTCAAAATTGCATTTAGGCCCCAAATAAATGTTCATGCTGTGCGGCTTGATTTTAGAAGCCGTGGAAAATTTATTTTGGGATTTTTGGAGTCCGTTTACTATTCCTTTTGTTTTTTTCTGAGCGTAATCATTAAAAAAACGCGAACCGACCTATGGGCCATATCCGGCCCGGACTCCTCCGGGGGGAGGCTTTATATAGCGAGCGCCCGGGCCGCCTCCAGCCCAAACCGCCCGCGCCCCGCAAACCCTAGCCGCCCGCGCCCCGCAGCCGCCGCTGGAGCTCGCCGCCGACGAGGTCGAAAACCGCTGCCACCCGCCGTTTTTTTTGTTTTGAAAACTGTTGGTTTTCACTGGTTTTTTTGTTTTTTTAGATTTTGTTTTTTTAGATAGATCGGTTTTTTCGGTTTAGTTAATTAGCGAGCGTTCGCTCGTTCGTTCGTTTTAACAAACGCGTTTATCGTTTAGATCCAGATAACGACCGTTCGTTCGTTAATCTGTTCGTCGTTTTCTTTTTCTCGGATTGAATCCGCGATTTTTCTGATCGCGGTTTCTGATCCGATTTTCGTTCTAGTATAACTTTTTGCTCGTTTATCGGAATCAGGCGATTCAAGCGCTTGGAGTTTCGTCTTGAAACCCTCTTTCCGTTTAACCAACTCAAAGAAGTTTTTGCCTTTGTAAAATTTGACTTAGATCCAGAATAGTAAACGAAGTTTCCTTCTTTTGCCGTTTGTCTTTTGTTGCTTCGTTCGATTTGATTCTTTTTGCCAACCAGAGTTCTTAAGTTGAACTTTCTGGTTAGAGCTCTTATTTGAGTTTTAGCTATGCATTAGTTGAGTACTTATTGTATGCTTGTTTGTTTGCGATAGAGTACCCGGAGTGTGTCGCTTGCTACTTCGAATCTATAAGTTTCACGGATCGTCAGCAAGGCAAGTAACACTTTGATCATACTTCCTACTACCCAGTTTTTATTGCATTAGATCAACCCTCACACATTGCATGATTAGGATCTAATTAAATTGTGAGTTTGGGAAGTAGATGAGGTAGCACCTATTACCTGTTTTATATTCAAACCTTTGGGAGTTACTTCTACGTTTGCTTATTATGCCATGCTATGCTAGTAGACGTGGATTGGGTGAGTGTATACATGACAGATGTGAGATTGTTAAATTAATGGTTTATCTAAGGTGGCAACTTAAACACACATCTGGGTGGATTGAGGCACCTGGGTATTCCAGCGATTGCCTGTTTTTCTTTTGGACCGCCACCCAAGCTCAAAGGGATCATGAGATTATTCATACTAGAAACTTCCGTGTGCAGCCACAAGCTACTATGGGCTCTAGCATAGTTGATTAAGTCGTGCGAACTCTTATAGTGGTAGACTAGCAGATGTAGGGGATGTAGGTTTGTACGATCTACCCGTTCGTAAGGTGCAAGCGCTTCTGAAAGACTATGTCTCGATCATCCGTTTCTCAAACATCATGTAGTGCGAGAATCCCAACGGAGGATATCGAGTCTTGTGGGGAAAAGTGCGCAAACCTCTGCAGAGTGTATAAACTAATCATGGTTAGCCGTGTCCCCGGTTATGGACATCTCGAGTATCTAGTACTTGGATTATCATGTGAATCTCATCATGTTACTCTAATTAAATTCGTTGGGTTTTAATGATGTTACTTAATTGGGATTGAGAATGCTGTCAACCATTCTCAATGTTTAACAACCACCATGATAGTTTATTAAAATTTATTCCTTTGCAGTAGGGAAAAATTGGCTTTACGCAAAACTGTTGCCATAGAGCTTTCCACCAGCCAAATATGCATGTAGTATAGTTTTATTCTTTCATTGCTCTCTATGTGTTACATTGCCAGCATATTCCATGTGCTGACCTGTTTCGGGCTGCAACGTTCATGTTGCAAACTTTTCAGATGGCGAGTAAGGTGCTTTTAGGTCGTGGTTCTATACTCTGTGAAGCCGTTGGAGTTGATGGACTCACTTATCTTCCAAGCCTTCCGTTGTTATTGTTATTAGATGGCCTTAAGCCATATTTATTGTAATAAGTTCTCTTTTGAGACACTCGATGTAATAAGTGTGTGATTGCTACTCTGTTATAAATCCTTCTAGTACTGTGTGGTGTCAGCATTACTAATCCAGGGATGACACCGGAGCACAGAGATTGGACCGTTTGAGGTCTGGTCGCTACAAGATGGTATCAGAGCAAACGCTGACTGTAGGACACGACCACTAAGCTAAAGCCCTAGATCACTATTCACTCTTCTCATTCTGACTCCTCATCTTTTCTACTCTTTTAGGATGGCGGATGCAGGGAACAAGTTCAGGCAACCGGATGAAGATACACCCTTTGGACGTCACTTGAAGGAAGTCACTAGATATCTGAACATAGGAGTACCAAGCTTCACCGGAACCTACAACGCCACTTTACATGAAGAGGAGCGCTGGATGATTCAAGTTCAAGTTCCAAGAAGGACGTTCATGCCAGTCACCGAGCCCATAGAGTTTTCCTTTGATGCACCAACCTGGAGTCTAGGAAAGAGCATGGCAGTCCACATCGCCATGGGACGCATTGGAGAAGTTTACCGCAATGATCTCAAGGATACTATCTACCAGATTTGTGGGCGCCGAGATGAGCGCTGGGAGATGATCAGCACCAGGAAGGATAGATCAATTGTAGCTTTTATCCAGGAGTTAAACCAGCACATTTGACATCAGGAAAATCAGATGTGCGCAGACATGATAGATCTGAAGAAGGCAAGAACAAGAATCAAGGAACTGGAGGAAGAACTCAAGGCTACATGTGAAGATTATGAAGAGGAAATCAAAGTACTAGTGGACAAGAATGCCGACCTAACAATGAAGATCGGAATATTTATGGGAGGCCCTACACCAGTAGAAGAAGACGAAGAACCCAAAGAGATTCGTCCGGAAGACTACATCATCATCGACGGCACCAACTCGGATCCAGATGATAGCGATGATGACTATGTTGATGAAGCTGGAGTAGATATCATGGAGTCGGCAACCGAAGAATATTTCTAGTAGACCACCCCAATAGTAGTAGTAGTCCACCATGTAAATATAGTAGTCTGAGCACTTTTGCGATAGTTAGATCGATTGTATGCCCTTGTTTGATTGAATGAAGTGAATTGTTTGCTTTTGCCTCATGTGCATATGGGTAGTGTTTTCTCTCTAGACCCCTTTCTATTCTTAAATCTCGTATTTTCTAAACCCTCAGATGCCTCCGAGACGTGACTCCGGATTTACCTTCCCACCGGAGCTCACTCAGTTGATCCAGCAGAAGAACACATTGATGTAGTTGCTAGTACAGAATCAGAATCAGGGGAACAACAACAACAACAACAACAACAACCCCACCACCACCACCTGTTGACCACTTAGCCCGTTTTCTTAGGCTGAATCCGCCGGTGTTTTCCAGTAGCACCGAGCCGATAGTAGCAGACGATTGGCTCCGCAAGACAGCAAGGGAGTTGACCACGGCAGGATGCACAGATGCGAAAAAGGTGAAGTTTGCCGCACATCAGCTTGACGGACCCGCAGAATCATGGTGGGAGAATTTCACAGCCACTTTCCCTATCGACACTGTCACATGGGACCAGTTTCAGCAGGCTTTCCGTACTGCCCATGTTTCAGCAGGAGCTATGGCCATGAAGAAGCGTGAGTTTCGCAACTTGCGCCAAGGAGGTCGGACAGTTGGCCAGTATGTGGAGGACTTTAGTAAGCTAGCACGTTATGCCCCAGATGACGTTGCTACGGATGCAGCTAAGCAGGAGAAGTTTCTAGAAGGACTGAATGATGAGTTGAGCATGCAATTGATGGTAGCAACCTTCAACAACTACCAGGAGTTGGTAGATCATGCTCTTATGATTGAAGGGAAGCAGCAGCAGATTGAGAATCGCAAGAGGAAGTATGGAAAAGGGAAGTACAACTCAGGAGCTCAGCAGAAGCCACGTTTTACCCCTAGACCAGGAGGACATTTTCAGCATACCCATGGAGGAGGTAGTTCACACAATCATAATGGCCCTAAGAATGGTAATGGGAATGGAGGAAGCAACGGCCAGAACCGTACCAACCCATCAACCCCAGCCAAGAGGGACCTGAGCCAAGTCACTTGCTTTAAGTGCTAGAAGACCGGACATTATGCCAATGAATGTCTTGAAGCCCAGAATGGAAATGGCAATGGAAGCTCTGGGAAGAAGCCGAACCCTTTCAACAGGGGACAGGTGAACCACGTTAACGTGGAGGAGGTTGAAGAGCAGCCCGATGCAGTAATCGGTAAGTTTTTGGTTAAGTCATTTACTGCACTCCTTCTTTTTGATACTGGTGCATCGCATTCATACATCTCAAGGGGATTTGTGGATAAGTATGAATTACCAGCCCAAGCCCTTAGGTCACCCATGTTAGTAACCTCACCTGGAGCAGAATATATGGCTAGTCTATGTTGTGATCGGTTACCATTGAGGATTGGTAACTACGTATTTCCCTCAGACCTAATAGTATTGGAATCTCAAGGATTGGATGTGATATTAGTCATGGATTGGTTATCAAAGTATGAATGGAATATTGAATGCGCCAGTAAGAAAATTTTGCTTACAACGCCAGAAGGAAGGAGGATCAAGTATGTATCCCGGCATGTGCCTAAAAGGACTCAAGTAAATTCCCTAACAGGAGTTGTGCAGGAGGAAGTACCAGTAGTGAAGGATTTCCCTGATGTAATTCCAGAGGAGTTGCCCGGCATGCCACCGGATAGAGATATTGAGTTTTTGATTGAGCTTTTGCCAGGCACAGGGCCAATATCTAAGAGACCATATAGGATGCCCGCAAAGGATTTGGAGGAGATTAAGAAGCATATTAAGGAGTTACTGGATAAAGGATATATTCGCCCAAGTTCTTCACCTTGGGGATCGCCGGTACTTCTAGTGGAGAAGAAGGATGGATCGTTAAGGATGGTTTTTGATTATCGAGGATTGAATGAAGTAACCATCAAGAACAAGTACCCACTACCGATGATCAATGATATGTTTGATCGATTGCAAGGAGCTAAGGTATTTTCCAAGATCGATCTATGATCAGGGTACCATCAGTTGAAGATTCGAGAACATGATATACCTAAGACGGCTTTTACCACCAGGTATGGGCTGTACGAGTATACCGTTATGTCATTTGGTCTGACTAACGCACCTGCATATTTTATGAACATGATGAACAAAGTGTTTATGGAGTTTTTGGATAAGTTCGTCGTAGTGTTCATTGATGATATCCTGGTTTACTCAAAGAATGAAGAGGAGCATAAGGAGCATTTGCGTTTGGTGCTTGGTAAACTCAGAGAACATCAGTTATATGCCAAGTTTAGCAAATGTGAATTTTGGTTGAAGGAAGTTGGATTTCTCAGACACGTTATATCTGAAGAAGGTATAGCAGTAGATCCCACCAAGGTTGACACTGTGACAAATTGGGAAGTGCCAACAACAGTTGGAGAGATCCGGAGTTTTCTTGGACTCGCAGGATACTACCAGAGATTTATTGAAAATTTCTCAATGATTGCGAAGCCTATGACGGAGTTGTTGAAGAAGGATACCAAGTTCAAATGGACTGAAGAGTGTGAGGCCAGTTTCCAGGAGTTGAAGAAACGTCTGGTTACATCACCAGTGTTGATTTTGCCAGATCAGACCAAGGATTATGAGGTGTATTGCGATGCTTCATGCCAAGGACTTGGAGCAGTGCTTATGCAGGAAGGAAGAGTTGTTTCATATGCCTCACGACAGCTTAAGCCTCATGAGTTGAATTATGTTACTCATGATTTGGAGTTAGCAGCCATAGTGCATGCGTTGAAGACTTAGAGACATTTTCTCATTGGAAATCATTGCGAGGTGTACACGGATCACAAGAGTCTGAAGTACATTTTCACGCAGAAAGAGTTAAATCTCAGGCAGAGGAGATGGTTGGAGCTCATCAAGGATTATGATATGAGATTGCATTATCACCCCGGAAAGGCTAACGTAGTAGCCGATGTGCTGAGCCGTAAAAGTCATGTCAACACCCTAATGACGGGAGATTTACCAAGAGAGTTAGCCGAGAATCTTCGTGAGCTATGTTTGGAGATAGTTCTGAGAGGCTATGTAGCAGCATTGGAGATTCAGTCTACTTTGATGGATAAAATAAGAGAAGCTCAAAGGACTGACAAGGAGATTGCTTCTATTAAGGAGAAAATGAGCAAAGGAAAAGTTAAAGGATTTCATGAGGATGAGCACGATACCCTATGGTTTGAAGACCGTGTTTATGTGCCCAATAACCCAGAGATCAGGAAGTTAATTCTGTAGGAAGCCCGTGATTCACCATATTCGATTCACCCAGGAAATACCAAGATGTATTTGGATTTGAAGGATACTTTCTGGTGGACCGGAATAAAGAAGGATATTGCGGAGTATGTAGCTGTTTGTGATGTATGTCAGAGAGTAAAGGCAGAGCATCAGAAGCCAGCAGGATTGCTACAGCCATTGCCGATACCCGAATGGAAGTGGAATAAGTTAGGCATGGATTTTATTACAGGATTGCCCAGAACTCGTTCAGGCTATGACTCGATTTGGGTTGTAATCGATCGTTTGACAAAGGTAGCTCATTTCATTCCAGTGAAGACTACCTATACTAGTGCCAAGTTGGCAAAGATATACATGACCAGGATCGTATGTCTGCATGGAGTTCCAAGGAGCATTGTATCAGATAGAGGAACCCAGTTTACCTCAAAATTCTGGAATCAGTTGCACGAAACCTTGGGTACCAGGCTAGAGTTCAGTACAGCTTTCCATCCGTAGACAGATGGACAGACCGAGAGAGTCAATCAGATTTTGGAGGATATGCTGAGAGCTTGTGCGCTAGATTATGGATCTAGTTGGGACGATAATTTGCCGTATGCAGAGTTCTCTTACAACAACAGTTATCAATCTAGTTTGAAGATGGCCCCTTTCGAAGCCTTGTACGGAAGGAGGTGCAGGACCCCATTGTCGTGGGATGAAGTTGGAGACCGCCAGTTGTTTGGACCAGATCTGATTAAGGAGTCTGAACAGAAAGTGAAATTGATTCGCGATAGGCTCAAGGTAGCCTAGTCTAGGCAGAAGAGCTATGCGGATTCTAAACGCAAGGAGACAGTTTACGAAGTAGGAGACAGAGTTTATCTTCGAGTATCTCCACTTCGAGTAGTTAAGCGCTTTGGAGTTAAAGGAAAATTAGCGCCACGTTTTGTAGGACCATACAAGGTTTTGGAGCGTATGGGAGAAGTAGCTTATAAGTTGGAATTGCCCGAAGCATTGTCAGGAGTTCACGACGTGTTCCACGTTTCATAGTTGAAGAAGTGCCACGTGGAGATGGCTGATATACCGCTGAGAGATACAGTGCCGCTGGAAGCGATTCAGTTGGCCAATGATTTGACCTACGAGGAGAAACCAGTTAAGATTCTTGATTTTGCCAGCCGAGTCACCCGCGGCAAGGTTATTAGGTTTTGCAAAGTTCAGTGGAGCCACCACACGGAGGATGAAGCCACCTGGGAACAAGAGGAAGAATTGCTGAAAGACCACCCTCACCTATTTTCTTGCCAACCCGAATCTCAAGGGCGAGATTCATCTTAAGGGGGTAGGTATGTAAGATCCCAAATTTTCAATTTGGAATGTTATACACTAGATCATCATTGCATATCATATTTTATTGCATTTTGGTTGATCCAGAAATTTCACGCAACTCACGGACCCTCGGAGAGAGTTGGGGATTTCGTTATTTTCATATTTGAGTTTTCCTCAAATTTTGAAAATAGGATCATTTGATTTTATTTATTTTATCTTCAATTATTTCTATCATAAAAATATGAGAGAGGGAATAAAATGGCTTTCCCAAAATAAAGAAATATTGACGATTTAATAATAAAATCAAATAAGATTTTATTTTGGTTTTATTTGCTATTTTATTTGAATTTAGGAAAAATGCATGTTTTTCAAAATTGCATTTAGGCCCCAAATAAATGTTCATCCTGTGCGGCTTGATTTTAGAAGTCGGGGAAAATTTATTTCAAGATTTTTGGAGTACGTTTAGTATTCCTTTTGTTTTTTTTCTGAGCGTAATCATTTAAAAAAACAACGCGAACCAACCTACGGGCCGTATCCAGCCCGGACTCCTCCGGGGGGAGGCTTTATATAGCGAGCGCCCGGGCCGCCTCCAGCCCAAGCTGCCCGCGCCCCGCAAACCCTAGCCGCCCGCGCCCCGCAGTCGCTGCCGCCACCGGAGCCACCGCCCGCGCCGCCGCCGGAGCCGCCGCCCGCCGCCGCCGGAGCTCGCCGCCGACGAGGTCGAAAACCGCCACCGCCCGCCGGTTTTTTTTAGAAAACCATTGGTTTTCACCGGTTTTTTTTTGTTTTTTTTAGATTTCGTTTTTTTAGATAGATCGGTTTTTAGAAAACCGCCACCGCTCGTTCGTTCGTTTTAACAAATGCGTTTATCGTTTAGATCCAGATAACGAATGTTCGTTCGTTAATCTGTTCGTCGTTTTCTTTTTCTCGGATTAAATCCGCGATTTTTCTGATCGCGATTTCTTATCCGATTTTCGTTCTAGTATAACTTTTCGCTCGTTTATCGGAATCAGGCGATTCAAGCGCCTGGAGTTTCGTCTCGAAACCCTCTTTCCGTTTAACCAACTCAAACAAGTTTTTGTCTCTGTAAAATTTGACTTAGATTTAGAATAGTAAACGAAGCTTGTTTCTTTTGTTGTTTGTCTTTTGTTGCTTCGTTCGATTTGATTCTTTTTGCCAACCGGAGTTCTTAAGTTGAACTTTCTGGTTAGAGCTCTTATTTGAGTTTTACATGTGCATTAGTTGAGTACTTATTGTATGCTTGTTTGTTTGCGATAGAGTACCCGGAGTGCGCCGCTTGCTACTTCGAATCTCTAGGTTTCACGGATCGTCAGCAAGGCAAGTAACACTTTGATCATACTCCCTACTACCCAGTTTTTATTTCATTAGATCAACCCTCACACATTGCATGATTAGGATCTAATTAAATTGTGGGTTTGGGAAGTAGATGAGGTAGCACCTATTACCTGTTTTATATTCAAACCTTTGGGAGTTACTTCTATGTTTGCTTATTATGCCATGCTATGCTAGTAGACGTGGATTGGGTGAGTGTATCCATGACAGATGTGAGATTGTTAAATTAATGGTTTATCTAAGGTGGCAACTTAAACACACATCTGGGTGGATTGAGGCACATGGGTATTCCAGCGATTGCCTGTTTGTTTTTTGGACCACCACCCAGGCTCAAAGGGATCATGAGATTATTCATATTGGAAAATTTCGTGTGCATCCACAAGCTACTATGGGCTCTAGCATAGTTGATTAAGTCGTGCGAACTCTTACAGTGGTAGACTAGCAGATGTAGGGGATGTAGGTTGGTACGGTCTACCCATTCGTAAGGTGCAAGCGCTTCTGAAAGACTATGTCTCGATCATCCGTTTCTCAAACATCATGTAGTGCGAGAATCCCAACAGAGGAGATCGAGTATTATGGGGAAAAGTGCGCAAACCTCTGCAGAGTGTATAAACTAATCATGGTTAGCCATGTCCCCGGTTATGGACATCTCGAGTATCTAGTACTTGGATTATCATGTGAATCTCATCATGTTACTCTAATTAAATTCGTTGGGTTTTAATGATGTTACTTAATTGGGATTGAGAATGTTGTCAACCATTCTCAATGTTTAACAACCACCATGATAGTTAATTAAAATTTATTCCTTTGCAGTAGGGAAAAATTGGCTTTACACAAAACTGTAACCATAGAGCTTTCCACCAGCCAAATATGCATGTAGTATAGTTTTATTCTTTCATTGCTCTCTATGTGTTACATTGCCAACATATTCCATGTGCTGGCCCGTTTCGAGCTATAATGTTCATGTTGCAGACTTTTCAGACGGCGAGTAAGGTGCTTTTAGGTCGTGGTTCTATACTCAGTGATGCCGTTGGAGTTGATGGACTCACTTATCTTCCAAGCCTTCCGCTGTTATTGTTATTAGATGGCCTTAAGCCATATTTATTGTAATAAGTTCTCTTTTGAGACACTCGATGTAATAAGTGTGTGATTGCTACTCTGTTATAAATCCTTCAAGTACTGTGTGGTGTCAGCATTACTGATCCAGGGATGACACCGAAGCACAGAGATTGGACCGTTTGAGGTCTGGTCGCTACAATAGCGAGTCTCATATGTTATCACTTTCATATACTAGTGGGAATTTTACATTATAGAACTTGGCTTATTCGTGAGCGAGCAAGTTTGATGCACACCCACTTAGTTTCTTTTTGAGCTTTCATACACTTATAGCTCTAGTGCATCCGTTGAATGGCAATCCCTACTCACTCACATTGATATCTATTGATGGGCATCTCCATAGGCCATTGATACGCCTAGTTGATGTGAGACTATCTTCTCCTTTTTGTCTTCTCCACAACCACCATTCTATTCCACATATAGTGCTATGTCCATGGCTCATGCTCATGTATTGCGTGAAGATTGAAAAAGTTTGAGAACATCAAAAGTATGAAACAATTGCTTGGCTTGTCATCAGGGTTGTTCATGATTTAAATACTTTGTGTGGTGAAGATAGAGCATAGCCAGACTATATGATTTTGTAGGGATAAATTTCTTTGGCCATGTTATTTTGAGAAGACATAATTGCTTAGTTAGTATGCTTGAAGTATTATTATTTTTAAGTCAATATTAGACTTTTGTCTTGAATCTTTCGGATCTGAATATTCATGCCACAATAAAGAGAATTACATTGAGAATTATGTTAGGTAGCATTCCACATCAAAAATTATGTTTTTATTATTTACCTACTCGAAGACGAGCATGAATTAAGCTTGGGGATGCTTGATACGTCTCCAACGTATCTATAATTTTTGATCGTTCCATGCTATTATATTATCTATTTTGGATGTTAATGGGCTTTATTTTACACTTTTATATTATTTTTGGGCTAACCTATTAACCCAAGGCCCAGTGCAAATTGTTGTTTTTTGCCTATTTTAGTGTTTCGCAAAAAAGGAATATCAAACAAAATCCAAACAGAATGAAACCTTCGGGAGAGTTATTTTTGGAACAAACGTGTTCCAGAGGACTTGGAGTGGACGTCAAGAAACAACCAGGAGGCCACGAGGCAGGCGGCGCGCCTACCCCCCTGGGCGCGCCCTCCCCCCTCGTGGGCCCCTCGTGGCTCAACCGACCTACTTCTTCCTCCTATATATACTCATATACCCTGAAAACATCCAGGAGCACCAAGAAACCCTATTTCCACCGCCGCAACCTTCTGTACCCAAGAGATCCCATCTTGGGGCCTTTTCCGGAGCTCCGCCGGAGGGGGCATCGATCGTGGAGGGCCTCTACATCAACTCCATGGCATCTCTGATGATGTGTGAGTAGTTTACTTCAGACCTTCGGGTCCATAGTTATTAGCTAGATGGCTTCTTCTCTCTCTTTGGATCTCAATACAAAGTTCTCCTCGATCTTCGTGGAGATCTATTCGATGTAACTCTTTTTGCGGTGTGTTTGTCGAGATCCGATGAATTGTGGGTTTATGATCAAGTTTATCTATGAACAATATTTGATTATTCTCTAGAATCTTTTATGTATGATTGGTTATCTTTGCAAGTCTCTTCGAATTATCAGTTTGGTTTGCCCTACAAGATTGATTTTCTTGCAATGGGAGAAGTGCTTAGCTTTGGGTTCAATATTGCGGTGCTCGATCCCAGTGACAGAAAGGGAAACGATATGTATTGTGTTGTTGCCATCGAGGATAAAAAGATGGGGTTTATATCATATTGCTTGAGTTTATCCCTCTACATCATGTCATCTTACCTAATGTGTTACTCTGTTCTTATGAACTTAATACTCTAGATGCATGCTGGATAGTAGTCGATGTGTGGAGTAATAGTAGTAGATGCAGGCAGGAGTCGGTCTACTTGTCACGGAAGTGATGCCTATATACATGATCATGCCTAGATATTCTCATAATTATTCACTTTTCTATCAATTGCTCAACAATAATTTGTTCACCCACCATAATACTTATGCTATCTTGAGAGAAGCCACTAGTGAAACCTATGGCCCCCGGGTCTATTCTCCATTATATTAATCTTCCGTCAACAAGCTATTTCTATTACCTTTTATTTTGCAATCTTTACTTTTACTCTTTATCATAAAAATACCAAAAATATTATCTTATCATCTCTCTCAGATCTCACTCTCGTAAGTGACCGTGAAGGGATTGACAACCCCTTTATCGCGTTGGTTGCGACAAACATACTTTGTTGTACTTTATTTTATTTACGATCTATTATTTCAATCTACTACTGATACGTCTCCAATGTATCTATAATTTTTGATTGTTCCATGCTATTATATTATCTGTTTTATATGTTAATTGGCTTTATTTTCCACTTTTATATTATTTTTGGGACTAACCTATTAACCCAAGGCCTAGTGCAAATTGATGTTTTTGTTGCCGATTTCAGTATTTCACAGAAAAGGAATATCAAACAGAATCCAAACGGAATGAAACCTTTGGGAGAGTTATTTTTGGAACAAACATGATCCAGAGGACTTCGAGTGGACGCCAAGAAACAACCGAGGAGGCCACGAGGCTGGGGGCGCGCCCTCCCCCTCGTGGGCCCCTCGTGGCTCAACCGACCTACTTCTTCCTCCTATATATACTCATATACCCTGAAAACATCCAGGAGCACCATGAAACCCTATTTCCACTGCCGCAACCTTCTATACCCAAGAGATCCCATCTTGGGACCTTTTCCGGAGCTCCGACGGAGGGGGCATCGATCACGGAGGGCCTCTACATCAACTCCATGGCCTCTCCGGTGATGTGTGAGTAGTTTACTTTAGACCTTCGGGTCCATAGTTATTAGCTAGATGGCTTCTTCTCTCTCTTTGGATCTCAATACAAAGTTCTCCTCGATCTTCTTGGAGATCTATTCGATGTAACTCTTTTTGCGGTGTGTTTGTCGAGATTCAATGAATTGTGGGTTTATGATCAAGTCTATCTATGAATAATATTTGACTCTTCTCTCAAATCTTTTATGTATGATTGGTTATCTTTCCAAGTCTCTTCGAATTATCAGTTTGGTTTGGCCTACTAGATTGATTTTCTTGCAATGGGAGAAGTGCTTGGCTTTGGGTTCAATCTTGCGGTGCTCGATCCCAGTGACAGAATGAAATAATTGCTTGGCTTGTCACCGGGGTTGTGCATGATTTAATATTTTGTGTGATGAAGATAGAGCATATATAGACTATATGATTTTGTAGGAATAGCTTTCTTTGGCCATGTTATTTTGAGAAGACATAATTGCTTAGTTAGTATGCTTGAAGTATTTTTATTTCTATGTCAATATTAAACTTTTATCATGAATCTTTCGGATCTGAACATTCATTCCACAATAAAAAAATACATTGAGAATTATGTTAGGTAGCATTCCACATCAAAAATTATGTTTTTATTATTTACCTACTCGAAGACGAGCATGAATTAAGCTTGGGGATGCTTGATACGTCTCCAACGTATCTATAATTTTTGATTGTTCCATGCTATTATATATCTTTGGATGTTAATGGGCTTTATTTTACACTTTTATATTATTTTTGGGACTAACCTATTAACCCAAGGCCCAGTGCAAATTGTTGTTTTTTGCCTATTTTAGTGTTTCGCAAAAAAGGAATATCAAACAAAATCCAAACAGAATGAAACCTTCGGGAGAGTTATTTTTGGAACAAACGTGATCCAGAGGACTTGGAGTGGACGTCAAGAAACAACCAGGAGGCCACGAGGCAGGGGCGCGCCTACCCCCCTGGGCGCGCCCTCCCCCCTCGTGGGCCCCTCGTGGCTCAACCGACCTACTTCTTCCTCCTATATATACTCATATACCCTGAAAACATCCAGGAGCACCACGAAACCCTATTTCCACCGCCGCAACCTTCTGTACCCAAGAGATCCCATCTTGGGGCCTTTTCCGGAGCTCCGCCGGAGGGGGCATCGATCACGGAGGGCCTCTACATCAACTCGCCTCTCCGGATGATGTGTGAGTAGTTTACTTCAGACCTTCGGGTCCATAGTTATTAGCTAGATGGCTTCTTCTCTCTCTTTGGATCTCAATACAAAGTTCTCCTCGATCTTCTTGGAGATCTATTCGATGTAATCTTCTTTTGTGGTGTGTTTGTCGAGATCCGATGAATTGTGGGTTTATGATCAAGTTTATCTATGAACAATATTTGAATCTCCTCTGAATTCTTTTATGTATGATTGGTTTATCTTTGCAAGTCTCTTCGAATTATCAGTTTGGTTTGGCCTACTAGATTGATCTTTCTTGCAATGGGAGAAGTGCTTAGCTTTGGGTTCAATCTTGCGGTGCTCGATCCCAGTGACAGAAAGGGAAACGATATTGTATTGTTGCCATCGAGGATAAAAAGATGGGGTTTATATCATATTGCTTGAGTTTATCCCTCTACATCATGTCATCTTACCTAATGTTACTCTGTTCTTATGAACTTAATACTCTAGATGCATGCTGGATAGCGGTCGATGTGTGGAGTAATAGTAGTAGATGCAGGCAGGAGTCGGTCTACTTGTCACGGACGTGATGCCTATATACATGATCATGCCTAGATATTCTCATAATTATTCACTTTTCTATCAATTGCTCAACAATAATTTGTTCACCCACCATAATACTTATGCTATCTTGAGAGAAGCCACTAGTGAAACCTATGGCCCCCGGGTCTATTCTCCATTATATTAATCTTCCGTCAACAAGCTATTTCTATTACCTTTTATTTTGCAATCTTTACTTTTACTCTTTATCATAAAAATACCAAAAATATTATCTTATCATCTCTCTCAGATCTCACTCTCGTAAGTGACCGTGAAGGGATTGACAACCCCTTTATCGCGTTGGTTGCGACGTTGGTTGCGAGGTTCTTATTTGTTTGTGTAGGTACGAGGGACTTGCGCGTGGCCTCCTACTGGATTGATACCTTGGTTCTCAAAAATTGAGGTAAATACTTACACTACTTTGCTGCATCACCCTTTCCTCTTCAAGGGAAAACCAACGCAGTGCTCAAGAGGTAGCAACTACAAATTTCTAGCATCGTTACCTGAAAGGGATTGATAACCCCTTTAACACGCCGGGTTGCGAGGTGTTATTATTTGTGTGCAGGTGATGTTTACGTTGTGTTGCTTGGTTCTCCTACTAGTTCGATAACCTTAGGTTCACCACTGAGGGAAATACCTACCTTCGTTGTGCTACATCATCCCTTCCTCTTTGGGGAAATACTGACGTAGTCCTAGCAGACAGGAGTTTTCTGGAGCTATAGTCAGGGAGCAATCAGGCCACCTGGCGCAAACGTTTACCACATAAAAACTGTGTGTGATGGACAACCCTTGACACACAGTTTCTTCTAGGCACCATGTGTGATGAATTCAATAATGCAAACGTTAAAATTGTTAATACCGTGTGCAATGGAAACGCTATCATGAACGATTTAACCGGGAAAATTGTGTGTGATGTACTTGCGAACAGAAACGTTTTCCTTGGAGCGACTGTGTGGGATGTATATACGAACGGAAACGTTTAGCGCTGGCTGACTGTGTGGGATGTACTTACGATCGGAAATGATTTGCATGTATAATTGTATTATTTTTAGAACTATTGTACGTATTTTTGTATTTGAGTGCTCGCCAGTCGCACACGACCTCATTTTGTCGAGCGTGTGTGCCAGGAGGGCATATCCCCGACGGTTTCTGGGTCGTGTGGGAAGGACCCCCCTATCGCCCACACTCACTTGGCGACGGTTCCAAATGCCGTCACAGAAAGGGGTTAAAAACCATCTGTTTAGCACCTCGCTGTACTAGTGACTCATCTTGAGAATAACACATCTAGCATGGAAAAATATCAGCCACCCCTACCATTTCATGAGCGGTACAAGCACACAAAAAGGAAATTTATTTTGAAGATTAGAGATGGCACGTACAAATTTGCTTAGAACGGCACTGAAATACCGCATATAGGTAGGTATAGTGGACTCATATGGAAAACTGGGTTTAAGGATTTTGGATGCACAATTAGTAATCCCACTTAGTGCAAGTGAAGGCTAGAAAAAGATTGAGAAGCATCCAACCAAGAAACGAAAAATCTCATAAGCGAGCGTTAAGCATTGATGTCTGCTAGAACTACGTCGGTATTTCCCTAAAGAGGAAGGGATGATGTAGCACAACAACGATAGGTATTTCCCTCAGTGATGAGACCAAGGTTATCGAACCAGTAGGAGAACCAAGCAACACTACGTCGCAACCTAACGTGTTAAAGGGGTTGTCAACCCCTTTCGGGGAACGACGCCAGAAATTGGCAAACGGACGTGAGAGAGTTGTAAATATTGATAGATCAAATGCCAAATAAAATAAAGTGCAGCAAGGTATTTTTGTATTTTTGGTTTAATAGATCTAAAAATAAAAGGCAAATAAAATAGATCGCAAAGGCAAATATATTAAAGAAGAGACCCGGGGCCGTAGGTTTCACTAGTGGCTTCTCTCGAGAAAAACAGTAAACGGTGGGTGAACAAATTACTGTTGGGTAATTGATAGAACTTCAAATAATCATGATGACATCCAGGCAATGATCATTATATAGTCATCACGTCCAAGATTAATAGACCGACTCCTGCATGCATCTACTACTATTACTCCACACATCGACCGCTATCCAGCATGCATCTAGTGTATTAAGTTCATGGAGAAATGGAGTAATGCAATAAGAACGATGACATGATGTAGACAAGATCTATTTATGTAGAAATAGACCCCATCGTTTTATCCTTAGTAGCAATGATACATATGTGTCGGTTCCCTTTCTGTCACTGGGATCAAGCACCGTAAGATCGAACCCACTACAAAGCACCTCTTCCCATTGCAAGATAAATAGATCAAGTTGGCCAAACAAAACCCAAATATCAGAGAAGAAATACGAGGCTATAAGCAATCATTCATATAAGAGATCAAAGAAGACTCAAATAACTTTCATGGATAAAAAGATAGATCTGATCATAAACTCAAAGTTCATCTGATCCCAACAAACATACCGCAAAAAGAGTTACATCATATGGATCTGTAAGAGACCATTGTATTGAGAATCAAAAGAGAGAGAGAGAGAGAGAGAGGAAGCCATCTAGCTTCTAACTACGGACATGTAGGTCTACAAAGAACTACTCACGCATCATCGGAGAGGCACCAATGGACATGATGCACCCCTCTATGATGTTGTCTAGATTGGATCTTGTGGTTCTGGACTCTGCGGCGGCTGGAATTGATTTTTGTCGACTCCCCTAGGGTTTCTGGAATATTGGGGTATTTATAGAGCAAAGAGGCGATGCGGGAGGCCACTGAGGTGGGCACAACCCACCAGGGCATGCGTGGGCCTCCAGGCACGCCCAGGTGTCTTGTGCTCACCTCGGGCCCCCTCCTGGGTACTTCTTTGGCCAACTGGATGTCTTCTGGTCCAAAAAAATCCACAAAAAGTTTCCGTGCGTTTGGACTCCGTTTAGTATTGATTTCCCGCGATGTAAAAAAATGCAGAAAACAGCAACTAGCACTTGGTACTATGTCAATAGGTTAGTACCACAAAATGATATAAAATGACTATAAAATGATTGTAAAACATCCAAGAATGATAATATAATAGCATGGAATCAAAAATTACTGATACATTGGAGACGTATCAAGCATAACTAACACCGAATAATGCACCACAAGTAGGATGTAATTTCATTGCATAACTATTGACTTTCGTGCTTGCATAGGGAATCACAAACCTTAACATCAATATTCTTACTAAACCACAATTACTCATCAACATGACTCACATATCACTATCATCATATCAAAAAACTATTACAAAGAATCAAGTTTATTTTGTCCAATGATCTTCATGAAAGTTTTTATTATATCCCTCTTGAATATCTATCACTTTTGGACTAGTTTCATATGTTGCTTTTGATAGCTCAAACAAATCTAAGTGAAGAACATGAGCATAATAAATTTCTTCTCTCAAAATAATATAAGTGAAGCATGAGAGAATTTCTTCAAAAATTACCAACTCTCAAATAAATCTAAGTGAAGCATGAGAGCATTTCTTCAAAAATAATAAAGCACACCGTGCTCAAAAAGATGCAAGTGAAGTAGTAGAGCAATTCCAGAAATCATAGTATAATTTTGGCTCTCTCAAATAGGTGTGTTCAGCTAGGATACTAGACTCAAACTAAAAAGCAAAACAAGCAAAGACTCATATAATACAAGACGCTCCAAGCAAAACTCATGATATGTGACGAATAAAAATATAGTTCCAAGTAAAATACTGATGGTCATTAGAAGAAAGAGGGGATGCCACACGGGGGCATCCCCAAGCTTAGTTTCTTGCTTCTCTTTTAGATAATGGCTTGGGATGTCATGGGGCATCCCCAAGCTTAGGCTCTTCTTACTCCTTATTCCTTCATCCATTGTGATCTCACCCAAAACTTGAAAACTTCAATCACACAAAACTCAACAAAACCTTCATGAGATCCGTTAGTATAACAAAGCAAATCACTACTCTAAGCATTGTTGCAGACTCATTCATATTTTATTTTTTCATTATATCTATTGTATTCCAACTTTACCATGGCTTATACCCTCCAATACAAACCATATATTCATCAAAATAAGCACACAACGCAAAGAAAACAGAATCTGTCAAAAACAGAACAGTCTGTAACAATCTAAAAACTTCGAATAGCTATGTAACTCCGAAAATTCAGAAAAATTAGGACAACATAGTGATACGTCTCCGTCATATCTATAATTTTTGATTGTTCCATGCCAATGTTCTACAACTTTCATATACTTTTGGCAACTTTTTATACTATTTTTGGGGACTAACATATTGATGCAGTTCCCAGTGCCAGTTCCTATTTGTTACAATGTTTTTTGTTTCGCAGAAAATCCATATCAAACGAGTCCAAATGGGATAAAACTGACGGAGATTTTTTTTGGAATATATGTGATTTTTGGAAAGAAGAATCAACGTGAGACAACGCCCGAGGGGGCCACGAGGCAGGGGGCGTGCCCCAGGGGGTCAGGCGCGCCCTGGGCCCTCGTGGCCACCCCGTAAGGCGGTTGGTGCCCTTCTTTCGCCGCAAGAAATCTAATATCCGGATAAAAATCGTGTTCAAATTTCAATCCAATCAGATTTACGGATATGCGGGAATTTAAGAAACGGTGAAAGGGCAGAATCTGAAACGCAGAAACAGAGAGAGACACAGAGACAGATCCAATCTCGGAGGGGCTCTCGCCCCTCCCATGCCATGGAAGCCAAGGACCAGAGGGGAAACCCTTCTCCCATCTAGGGAGAAGGTCAAGGAAGAATAAGAAGAAGGGGGCTTCTCTCCCCCTCTCTCCCGGTGGCGTCGGAACGCCGCCGGGGCCATCATCGTGTGACGGCGATCTACACCAGCACCTCCGTCATCTTCACCAACACCTTCATCACCTTCCCCCATATATCTACAGCGGTTCACTCTCCCGCAACCCGTTGTACCCTCTACTTGAACATGGTGCTTTATGCTTCATATTATTATCCAGTGATGTGTTGCCATCCTATGATGTCTGAGTAGATTTTCGTTGTCATATCGATAATTGGTGAATTGCTATGATTGGTTTAATTTGCGTGTGGTTATGTTACTGTCCTTTGGTGCCCATCATATGAGCGCGCGCATGGATCACACCATAGGGTTAGTTGTATGTTGACAGGACTATGTATTGGAGGGCAAGAGTGACAGAAGCTTCAACCTAGCATAGAAATTGATGCATACGGGATTGAAGGGGGACCAATATATCTTAATGCTATGGTTGGGTTTTACCTTAATGAACGTTAGTAGTTGCGGATGCTTGCTAATAGTTCCAATCATAAGTGCATATAATTCCAAGTCAGAGATGACATGCTAGCAGTGGCCTCTCCCATATAAAACTTGCTATCGGTCTAGTAAAGTAGTCAATTGCTTAGGGACAATTTCGCAACTCCTACCACCACTTTTCCACACTCGCTATACTAACTTTATTGCTTCTTTACCTAAAACAGCCCCTAGTTTTTATTTACATGCTCTTTATATTCTTGCAAACCTATCCCGTTACACCTACAAAGTACTTCTAGTTTCGTCCTTGTTCTAGGTAAAGCGAACGTTAAGCATGCGTAGAGTTGTATCGGTGGTCGATAGAACTTGAGGGGATATTTGTTCTACCTTTAGCTCCTCGTTGGGTTCGACACTCTTACTTATCGAAAGAGGCTACAATTGATCCCCTATACTTGTGGGTTATCAAGACCTTTTTCTGGCACCGTTGCCGGGGATTTATAGCATGGGGTGAATATTCTCATGTGTGCTTGTTTGCTTTATCACTAAGTAGTTTTTATTTTGTGCTCTTGTTTTCTATCTTTAGTTATGGGTAGGAAACACAAAATACCAAAAAATAGTTGTACCTACTACACCAATGGTTGAAGAACCACTCAAAATCAATCACACTCCTGAAGATTTTTACTTGGATCATCTTCGATACCTATGTGCTCATGCTGAAACACCAACTAGCTTAGTTGAGGGAAAATCTTTAGATGAGCATGCTTGTTATGTGTGACACCGCTTATCTCAAAAAGGGAAACTTTTACTAGATCAAATTCATCGTTTGCAATGCTATGCTTGGAATTTATGTGAAATATATGATTTTACTTGTTGTTCTGAAGATCCTAAGAAACACCTTCCCTACCAATGTGATTTTAGTGATAATGGAATCGTATCTTCGTATGCTAAGGGTGTTTATAATTACTATGATGTTCAACAAATTGAAGAATTTGTTGCTTTTAAGGGTTCTTATGAAATTGCTTCTTTGATTGGAAAGTATGATGCTACTCTTTAGAAATCTGAAAATTTTGCCATACTTAAATATTGTTATGATAATTATGCTTCTAATGCCTATGTTAAACCATATATTGAGGACTCCTCCGCTGTCCAAGAAGAGACTAATATTTTGCAGGAGTCTATGGAAGAAGGAATTGATGAAACTGTGGGCTCATTGGATGAAAAAGATGATGAGGAGAGCGAAGAACAAAAGGAGGAAGAACGGATTAGCTACCTGTTCCCACCTTCTAATTAGAGTAACTATTCAACTCATACATTGTTTAGTTTCCCTTCGTGCCTACCGAAGGATGGTTGCTATGATGATTGTTATGATCCCGTTGATTCTTTTGAAATATCCCTTTTTGATGATGCTTGCTATGCTTGTGGCCAAGATGCCAATATGAATTATGCTTATGGAAATGAACTTGCTATATTTACTTATGTTAAACATGAAATTGTTGCTATTGTACCCACGCATGATAGTCCTATTATCTTTCTAAATTTTCCCGACTACACTATATCGGAGAAGTTTTCCCTTATTAAGGGTTATATTGATGAGTTGTGTTTTACTACTACACATGATGAATTTGATAGATATAATATACATGTGCTTGCTGCTCCTACTTGCAACTATTATGAGAGAGGAACTACATCTCTGCCTCTCCATGTTTCCAATATGATAAAATTGCAAGAAACTGTTTATACTATGCATTGGCCTTTACTTTGTGTGCATGAATTGTTCTTTTATGACATGCCAATGCATAGGAAGAGAGTTATAGTTTGTAATTACATGATATATGTTACTTTTTTCTCACTACTAAATCACAAATCATTGTTAATTAAAATTGGCTTTGATATACCTTGGGATCCAGGTGGATCCATTACTTGAGCACTATATGCCTAGCTTAATGGCTTTAAAGAAAGCGATGTCAGGGAGACAACACGGAAGTTTTAGAGAGTCATTTATTTCTGTTGTGTGCTTTTATAAAGTTTAAAAACAAGAATAATGTGCCAAGATTTGCCTTTAGGATGTTTACATTGCTTGTTGGTTTGTGCGGTGCAAGACAGAAACTTTGGCTGTAGTGCGCGATTTTACATTTTTTACTGGAACATCAAAAGGTTCTGAAACTTTTTTCACTGTATTTATATAAAAATTGTTTATTTTACCTAATTTTTTCAGAAGTTTTGGAGTACCATAAGTATGGTGAATGTTCAGATTACTACAGACTGTCCTGTTTAAGACAGACTCTGTTTTTGATGCATAGTTTGCTTGTTTTGATGAAACTATTGATTTCTATCAGTGGATTAAGCCATGGAAAAGTTATATTAAAGTAGCTACAATGCAAAAACAAAATATGAATTGGTTTGCAACAGTAATTAGAGTAGTGATTTTCTTTATTATACTAACAGATCTCACCGAGCTTTCTGTTGAGTTTTGTGTGGATGAAGTGTTCGAAGATCAAGGAGGTCTCGATGTGAGGAGAAGGAGGAGAGGAAAGAGCTCAAGCTTGGGGATGCCCAAGGCACCACAAGTAAATATTCAAGGAGACTCAAGCATCTAAGCTTGGGGATGCCCCGGAAGGCATCCCATCTTTCTTCAACAAGTATCGGTATGTTTTCGGATTTGTTTTGTTCATGCGATATGTGCAAATCTTGGAGCGTATTTTGCATTTAGTTTTCATTTTTATTTGATGCACCATGCTGGTATGATATAGTCCATGGTTGATTTATATTCTCATTGCACTTTACTTATATCTTTTGAGTATGGCTTTATAGAATGCTTCATGTGCTTCACTTATATCATTTGAAGTTTCGATTGCCTGTTTCTCTTCACTTAGAAAACCGCCATTTGTAGAATGCTATTTTGCTTCACTTATATTTGTTAGAGCATGGGCATATCTTTTGTATAAAGAATTAAACTCTCTTGCTTCACTTATATCTATTTAGAGATATGACATGAATTGGTCATTCACATGGTTAGTCATAAAATCCTACATAAAACTTGTAGATCACTGAATATGATATGTTTGATTCCTTGCAATAGTTTTGTGATATAAAGATGGTGATACTAGATTCATGCTAGTGGGTAGTTGTGTATTATAGAAATACTTATGTTGAAGTTTGTGATTCCTGTAGCATGCACGTATGGTGAACCGTTATGTAACGAAGTTGGAGCATGAGGTATATTTATTGATTATCTTCCTTATGATTGGCGGTCGGGGACGAGCGATGGTCTTTTCCTACCAATATATCCCCCTAGGAGCATGCGTGTAGTACTTTGTTTCGATGACTAACAGATTTTTCCAATAAGTATGTGAGTTCTTTATGACTAATGTTGAGTCCATGGATTATACGCTCTCTCACCCTTCCATCATTGCTAGCCTCTTCGGTACCGTGCATTGCCCTTTCTCACCTCGAGAGTTGGTGCAAACTTCGCCGGTGCATCCAAAACTCGTGATATGATACGCTCTATCACACATAAGCCTCCTTATATCTTCCTAAAAACAGCCACCATACCTACCTATCATGGCATTTCCATAGCCATTCCGAGATATATTGCCATGCAACTTCCATCATCTGCATATACATGACTTGAGCATCATTGTCATATTGCTTTCCATGATCGTAAGATAGCTAGCATGATGTTTTCATGGCTTGTCCGTTTTTTGATGTCATTGCTACGCTAGATCATTGCACATCCTGGTACACCGCCGGAGGCATTCATATAGAGTCATATTTTGTTCTAGTATCGAGTTGTAATATTGAGTTGTAAGTAAATAAAAGTGTGATCATCATCATTATTAGAATGTCCCATGTGAGGTTATCAAAATAAAAGTGGCCAAAGAAGCGCCCCAAAAAAGAGAGAGGCCAAAGAAGCCTACAAAAAAAGAAAAAGGGAAAAAAGAGAAAAGAGTGAAGGGACAATGTTACTATCCTTTTGCCACACTTGTGCTTCAGAGGACCATGTTCTTCATATAGAGAGTCTCTGGAGTTATCACTTTCATATACTAGTGGGAATTTTCATTATAGAACTTGGCTTGTATATTCCAACGATGGGCTTCCTCAAGTGCCCTAGGTCTTCATGAGCAAGCAAGTTGGATGCACACCCACTTGGATTCAGTTTGAGCTTTCATACACTTATAGCTCTTAGTGCATCCGTTGCATGGCAATCCCTACTCCTCGCATTGACATCAATTGATGGGCATCTCCATAGCCCGTTGATTAGCCGTGTCGATGTGAGACTTTCTCCCTTTTTGTCTTCTCCACACAACCTCCACCATCATATTCTATTCCACCTATAGTGCTATGCCCATGGCTCACGCTCATGTATTGCGTGAAAGTTGAAAAGGTTTGAGAACATCAAAAGTATGAACCAATTTCTTGGCTAGTCATAGGGGTTGTGCATGACTTGAATACTTTGTGTGGTGAAGATGGAGCATAGCCAGACCATATGATTTTGTAGGGATAAATTTCTTTGGCCATGTTATTTTGAAAAGACATTATTGCTTTATTAGTATGCTTGAAGTATTATTGTCTTAATGTTAAATGATAGACTATTGCTTTGAATCACTCGTGTCTTAATATTCATGCCATGATTAGATTACATGATCAAGATTATGCTAGGTAGCATTCCACATCAAAAATTATCTTTTTATCATTTACCTACTCGAGGACGAGCAGGAATTAAGCTTGGGGATGCTGATACGTCTCCGTCGTATCTATAATTTTTTATTGTTCCATGCCAATATTCTACAACTTTTATATACTTTTGGCAACTTTTTATACTATTTTTGGGGACTAACATATTGATCTAGTGCCCAGTGCCAGTTCCTCTTTATTGCATGTTTTTGTTTCGCAGAAAATCCATATCAAGCGGATTCCAAATGGGATAAAAACTGACGGAGATTTTTTTTGGAATATATGTGATTTTAGGGAAGAAGAATCAACGTGATACGATGCCCGAGGGGGCCACGAGGCAGGGGGCACGCCCCAGGGCGTCAGGCGTGACCTGGGCCCTCATGGCCACCCCGTAAGGAGGTTGGTGCCCTTCTTTCGCCGCAAGAAAGCTAATATTCGGATAAAAATCGTGTTCAAATTTCAATCCAATCGGAGTTACGGATCTCCGGGAATTTAAGACACGGTGAAAGGGCAGAATCTAAAATGCAGAAACAGAGAGAGACACAAAGACAGATCCAATCTCAGAGGGGCTCTCGCCCCTCTCATGCCATGGAAGCCAAGGACCAGAGGGGAAACCCTTCCCCATCTAGGGAGAAGGTTAAGGAAGAAGAAGAAGAAGGGGCTCTCTCCCCCTCTCTCCTGGTGGCGCCGGAACGCCGCCGGGGCCATCATCGTGTGACGGCAATCTACACCAACACCTCTGTCATCTTCACCAACACCTTCATCACCTTCCCCCATCTATCTACAGCAGTCCACTCTCCCGCAACCCGTTGTACCCTCTACTTGAACATGGTGCTTTATGCTTCATATTATTATCCAATGATGTGTTGCCATCCTATGACGTCTGAGTAGATTTTCGTTGTCATATCGGTAATTGGTGAATTGCTATGATTGGTTTAATTTGCTTGTGGTTATGTTGTTGTCCTTTGGTGCCCATCATATGAGTGTGCGTGTGGATCACACCATAGGGTTAGTTGTATGTTGATAGGACTATGTATTGGAGGGCAAGAGTGACAGAAGCTTCAACCTAGCATAGAAATTGATGCATACGGGATTGAAGGGGGACCAATATATCTTAATGCTATGGTTGGGTTTTACCTTAATGAACGTTAGTTGTTGTGGATTCTTGCTAATAGTTCCAATCATAAGTGCATAGAATTCCAAGTCAGGGATGACATGCTAGCAGTGGCCTCTCCCACATAAAACATGCTATCGGTCTAGTAAAGTAGTCAATTGCTTAGGGACAATTTCGCAACTCCTACCACCACTTTTCCACACTCACTATACTAACTTTATTGCTTCTTTACCTAAAACAGCCCCTAGTTTTTATTTACATGCTCTTTATATTCTTCCAAACCTATCCCGTTACACCTACAAAGTACTTCTAGTTTCGTACTTGTTCTAGGTAAAGCGAACGTTAAGCATGCGTAGAGTTGTATTGGTGGTTGATAGAACTTGAGGGAATATTTGTTCTACCTTTAGCTCCTCATTGGGTTCGACACTCTTACTTATAGAAAGAGGCTACAATTGATCCCCTATACTTGTGGGTTATCACATAGGCAATTTGTGTATCAATCTTGTGTACAAAAATCAGGATTTTATCGCGCTGCTGTGAATTTTCAAAATTGTTTTACTGAACGCAAAAGTTTCTGTTTTTCAACAAGATCAAATCAACTATCACCCAACATGGTCCCAAAGGATTTGCTTGGCACAAACACTAACTAAAACATAAAAACACAATCATAATAGTAACATAATTGTGCAAACACTCAAGAACAAAATGACACGGTATACCAAGTATAATTGGACAAGACGGATTGCAATCAATATCAAGAATAATAAAATCTATTGGCACTAATTCCTATTTGCAAGAATAAGAACATCATTAATTCTTCCCAAAGGCTTTTTAATAGTAGAATCCGCCAAGTGCAAATTTAAAGAACATTCTTCAATGTCGGTAAGACCAAGCACATCACATAAAGATTTCGGAATTGTGGAAACACTAGCACCCAAGTCACACAAGGCACAACACTCATAATTTTTAATTTTGACTTTAATGGTGGGTTCCCATTCATCATGCAAATTTCTAGGAATTGAAATCGCTAATTCCAACTTTTCCTCCAAAGCTTTCATCAAGCATCAACGATATGTTTAGTAAAAGCTTTATTTTGTTCATAAGCATGGGGTGAATTTATCATGGATTGCAACAAAGAAATACAATCAATCAAATAGCAATTATCACAATTAAAGTCTTTGTAATCCAAAAGAGTGGGCACATCACTAGTTAAAGTTTTGACCTCTCCAAACCCACTTTTATCAATTTTCTCAACGAGATTTTCATCCTCCAAATTATCGGGACGCCTTGTAACTAAAGTTGACTCTTCTTCAGTCCCTTTATCATAAATTTTAATTTTACTAAACAAGGAATCAATATAAGAAACACCAATCACTTTAAGATCTTCATCACTTTTATGAAAGCAATCACTAGAAAACGTTCTTTGTAAAAATTCTCTTTTAGCTCTAAGCGTATCAGTTCTTTTCTTACTTTCATCCATAGAAACATATAAAGCTTTAATTTATTCCTCAACCTTAGGCACACAAAAATTCATCTTGAGATTTTCTACATCATGAGAAATTTTGTCAATGCTTCTAGACATATCATCAATCTTACTCAACTTTTCTTCTTTCGTATTGTTGATTTTTTAGTATTGATAAATTCTTTAATATTATTCTCAAGAACAAAGGTGTTCCTATTATTATTATAAGAATAATTACCATATGAATTACCATAATTATTAGAGGAATTTCCTGAAAAAGGTCTAGGATTAAAATTACCTCTATAAGCATTGTTATTAAAATTGTTTCGCGAGACAAAATTCACATCTATGGGATCACTATTTTGCTCAATCAAAGTTGACAAAGGCACATCATTAAGATCAATAGGATCACTTTTATTAGCAACCAATTTCATAAGAGCATCAACTTTTTCACTCAAAGTACTAATTTCTTCAACTGAATTAACCTTTTTACTAGTAGGTGCTCTTTCGGCAGGCCATTGTGAATAATTTGCCATAATATTGTCTAACAATTTAGTAGCTTCATCCAAAGAAATTTCCATAAAAGTACCACCCGTGGCGGAATCTAAAAGATTTCTAGAAACAAAATTCAATCCCGCATAAATTTTTTATGATCATCCAAAGATTTAAACCATGAGTAGGACAATTTCTTAACATAAATTTCATTCTTTCCCAAAATAGCGCACATGTTCATGCTCAAGTTGCTTAAAATTCATAATTTGTGTTCTAAGGGAAATAATTTTCGCCGGTGGAAAATACTTAGTAATAAAAGCATCTTTGCACTTATCCCAAGAAACGATAGTATTTCCAGGCAAAGAAGAAAACCAATTTTTTGCACGATCTTGCAAAGAAAATGGGAATAATTTCAACTTCACAATATCACTGTCCACATATTTTTTCTTTTGCATACCGCATAGTTCCATGAATGTGTTAAGATGGGACGCAACATCCTCATTAGGAGTACCGGAAAATTGGTCTTTCATAACAAGATTCAGCAAATCGATACTATTTTCTTGAGATATCGCAACTACGCAAACAAGATTGCAAACAAAAACAGATCTGACGAGAAAACGGCGAACGAAAAAGAAGGCGAATAAAATGGAAAAAATTTGTGAAGTGGAGGAGATGAAAACGAGGGGAAAATGGCAAATAATATAAATTGCAAGGAGATGAGATTTGTGATTAGGAACCTGATAGATGTTGATGATGTATCCCCGACAACAGCGCCAGAAATTCCTTTTGATGTCGCTTGAACTACGTTGGTATTTCCCCAAAGAGGAAGGGATGATGCAGCACAAGTACGGTAGGTATTTCCCTCAGTGATGAAATCAAGGTTATCGAACCAGTAGGAGAACCAAGCAACACTATGTAAATGGTACCTACACACAAAGAACAAATACTTGCAACCCCACGTGTTTAAGGGGTTTTCAATCCCTTTCGGGTAAAGGTGCCCGAAATTGTCGGGATAAAAATTATGATAGATTGGATAAATAGGTCTCAATAAAACGCGAAATAAAAGATGCAAATAAAAAGTGCAGAAAGGTATTTTTGGGTTTTTGAAATAACATATCTAAAAATAAAAGCGAATAAAAATAGATCTCGAAGGCAAATATGATAAAGAATAGACCCGGGGGCCGTAGATTTCACTAGTGGCTTCTCTCAAGAAAAATAACATACGGTGGGTAAACAAATTATTATTGGGCAATTGATAGAACTTCAAATAATTATGACGATATCCAGGCAATGATCATTATATAGGCATCAGTCCAAGATTACTAGACCGACTCCTGCCTGCATCTACAACTATTACTCCACACATTGACCGCTATCCAGCATGCATCTAGTGTATTAAGTTCATGGAGAAATGGAGTCATGCAATAAGAACGATGACATGATGTAGACAAGATCTATTCATGTAGGAATAGACCCCATCTTGTTATCCTTAATAGCAACGATACATACGTGTCATGTCCCCTTCTGTGACTAGGATTGACCACCGTAAGATCGAACCCATCACAAAGCACCTCTTCCCATGGCAAGAAAAATCGATCTAGTCGGCCTAACTAAACCAAAGATTCGAAGAAGAAATATGAGGCTATAATTAATCATGCATATAAGAGATCAAAACTCAAATAACTTTCATGGATAAAAATAGATCTGATCATAAAGTCAAAGTTCGTCGGATCCCAACAAACACACCATAAAAAGAGCTACATCTAATAGATCTCCAAGGGACCATTGTATTGAGAATGAACCCCTCCGATGTATGTGGTTTGATGAGTGTTGAAGCACGTGGCGGGTATCGTTATTTTCTCACATTCACGGATGATTTGGGTTGGTATGGGTATATCTACTTGATGAAACACGAGTCCAAAACGTTTGAAAATGTTAAAAGTGAAGTGGAGAATCATCATAACAAGAAAATAAAGTTTCTACAATCTGATTGCGGAGGCGAATATTTGAGTTACAAGTTTGGTCTTCATTTAAAACAATGTGGAATCGTTTCACAACTCACACCACCCGGAACACCACAGCGTAATGGTGTGTCCGAACATCGTAATCGTACTTTATTAGATATGGTGCATTCTATGATGTCTCTTACCAATTTGCCACTATTGTTTTGGGGTTATGCATTAGAGACAGCCGCATTCACGTTAAATAGGGCACCGTCTAAATCTGTTGAGACAACACCGTATGAACTGTGGTTTGGCTAGAAACCTAAGTTGTCGTTTCTTAAGGGTTTGGGGATGCAACGCTTATGTCAAATGGCTTCAGCCTAATAAGCTTGAACCCAAAGCGGAGAAGTGTGTCTTCATAGAATACCCGAAATAAACTATTGGGTATACCTTCTACCACAGATCCGAAGGCAAAATCTTTGTTGCTAAGAATGGTCCTTTCTACAGAAGGAGTTTCTGTCGAAATTAGTGAGTGGGAGGAAAGTAGAACTTGATGAGGTAGTTGTACCTTCTCTCGAATTGGAAAATAGTACATCAGATAAAGCCATTCCCGTGATGCCTATTTCATCCCACTCACTAATCAAACCACACTCATCGAACCATCACGGAGGGGTTCATCATCCTCATTGGTGCCTCTCCGATGGATGGATGTGGTTCGATGAGTGTTGAAGCACGCGGCAGGTATTGTTATTTTCTCACATTCATAGATGATTTGAGTAGGTATGGGTATATCTACTTGATGAAACATGAGTCTGAAATGTTTGAAAAAGTTCAAAGTGACGTGGAGAATCATCGTAACAAGAAAATAAAGTTTCTACAATCTAATTGCAGAGGCAAATATTTGAGTTACAAGTTTGGTCTTCATTTAAAACAATGTGGAATCATTTCACAACTCACGCCACCTGGAACACCACGGCGTAATGGTGTGTCCGAACATCGTAACCGTACTTTGTTATGTATGGTGCATTCTATGATGTCTCTTACCGATTTGCCACTATCGTTTTGGGGTCATGCATTAGAGACAGCCGCATTCACGTTAAGTAGGGCACCGTCTAAATCCGTTGAGACAACACCATATGAACTGTGGTTTGGCTAGAAACCTAAGTTGTCGTTTCTTAAGAGTTTGGGGATGCGACACTTATGTCAAATGGCTTCAGCCTGATAAGCTCGAACCCAAAGCAGAGAAGTGTGTCTTCATAGAATACCCAAAAGAAACTGTTGGGTATACCTTCTACCACAGATCCGAAGGCAAAATCTTTGTTGCTAAGAATGGTCCTTTCTAGAGAAGGAGTTTCTCTCGAAATTAGTGAGTGGGAGGAAAGTAGAACTTGATGAGGTTGTTGTACCTTCTCTCGAATTGGAAAATAGTACATCAGATAAAGCCGTTCCCGTGATGCCTACACCAACCAGAGAGGAAGCAAATGATGATGATCATGAAAACTTTAGATCAAGTTACTACTGAACCTCGTAGGTTGACCGGAACATGTTCTGCACCAGAGTGGTATGGTAATCCTGTCCTGGAAGTCATGTTATTAGACCATGGTGAACCTACGAACTATGAAGAAGCTATGATAAGCCCGGATTCTGAAAAATGGCTTGAGGCCATGAAATCTGAGATAGGATCCATGTATGAGAACAGAGTGTGGACTTTGGTGGACTTGCCCGACGATCGGCAGGCTATTGAAAATAAATGTATCTTCAAGAGGAAGACGGACGCTGATGGTAATATCACTGTCTATAAAACTCGACTTGTCGCAAAAAAGGGTTTCGACAAATTCAAGGAGTTGACTATGATGGGACTTTCTCAACCGTAGTGATGCTTAAGTCTGTCCGAATCATATTAGTAATTGTTGCATTTTATGAAATCTGGTAAATAAACGTCAAAACTGCATTCCTTAATGGAATTCTTAAAGAAGAGTTGTATATGATGCAACAAGAAGGTTTTGTCGATCCTAAAGGTGCTAAAAAAGTGTGCAAGCTCCAGCGATCCATCTATGGACTAGTGCAAGCATCTCGGAGTTGGAATATATGCTTTGATGAGGTGATCAAAGCATATGGTTTTATACAGACTTACGGTGAAGCCTGT